>NC_134487.1:174843602-175031102 GCF_040206685.1 Ascaphus truei | reverse complement strand
CAGGGATGGAGCAGAGGGTCCGCAGGATAGAGGATTGGAGAGTACTTACTCTCCAATTGATCTCCTAGCAGAAAAAATGGCCGCTCGTTGGGGGCAGGCTCATATAGAGCCTGGCCGCGCGCCCACAAAGCCTGGGAGCGCGCGCCAATCAGCTGTCAGGTAGGGGGAGTTTTTAAAAAAAAAAAATTCAGCCAGAGCAGGGAAAATTTCAGCGCGAGCAGGGAAAATTTAAAAAAAGAAACACGTGTGCTGCTTGGGCCAATATTTACTCGCCTGGAGGTTAAATCCTCTCGGCCCGGGCATGTAAATGTATAGGATTCTCGAACACTGCATATATAACACCAATATACAAATAAATGTTAAGGATTACATAAGAATGTATAAATAAAAACATGAAATCAGAATCTCAACATCAGCACATTGTGATAAAATTATCACAATGGTGGGAACCATTTGATGAAAATGTGACGTCATAGGCCTATAAAAGCCTATGTTGTCTCATTTTGAAGCCAGACCAGATCATACCAGGGCTTTGCCGAAGAAGACCCCGGAAGAGAGCGGAAGAAGATGGAATATACTGCTGCGGCCAAGTTTATTCGAGCATTTGCCCGTTCTTGGCCGCAGCAGTAGCCACTCTCGGGCGCGCGAAGCAGCGGAAGAGCGCCCTCCGATCGGGGGCGCTCTCCCTACCGCTGCCGGGTCTGCCGGGTCCCCCGGAACCCCCTGCCGCTGTCCCGCGATCGCGGGACACCAGGGCTCCCTCGGGGAGCCCCTGGACGCGCGTGCAGGGGGCGCACGCTCCCGAAGGGGCGGCCACTAGCAAGCCGGGAAATCTCCCGGCTTGCGGATCTGGCCGCAGTGTGATTAAGTGTGTCGGTAGTGTAGAAGATAGAAGAATACAGATGAAGAAAGACCTTGTGACGAAATGGATTACAAAAAAGAAGAAAGAACACAAACGTGGATTGTACGGGTTTATTATTTTATGGTCACCTTTTGATTTTGATCGAGAGCTTCCGGTTCCCCTGGATTTCGGTGAGTGGGCCATCTAATGGTAAGTAAACAAAAGAAAAGTATATTATTTAAACTTTTACAGGTTTTTTGATTTTTTTTAAAGTGTATTTTTTGTTCATTTCCATTTAATGCCCTTGAATTGATCTATGTCCCTATGAATATACATACATTCAGGGACACTGAATAGGTGTATTGTATGTGATTTGTGGATGTTAATGCATTGTTTTTATGCTCTTTTATTGCCCCTGTATGTTATGTATATCTAGATGGATAGACATACACTGGCGACACACTTTATTCGAGCTCGGCTAGTCCCACGAATTCGGGTATACTCGGGTGTATTGAGGTTTGTGACTGTTTTCTGCCCGAGTGCATTGCGTTATTTTCCAGGCAGGGATTGAAGCATTTTATTCCCGCTGGCTGCAATACTGCACAGTATATATATATACTGCATTACAATTCATAAATTTATGCCATCTGGTAGACACGCGAAGCATTGCAGCCTATTAAATCCTAATCATTATCATTTAACAGATCAGCCGCCCGTCAGCCAGGCATGAACCATGGCTGGGAAGGCAAACGCAACGGGGCTTGTCTGAGGTGAGGAGCGGCGCATTCCAGGTATCTGCCAGGTACATACTGGGTATTTGCTCGAATAAAGTGTGTCGCAGCAGTACAGGGATAATAAATGATTGTTTTGCTAATGTTTATGTTCTTTTCATGTATTTCAAATGTATTTAGCAGCTTTATTTATATATTGGTGTGTGTAATGTCATTTTTATTTAGTTACATGTAATTTTTAAAGGCTTCTTTCTGGTAGTTAGATTAGAATGATGGTGGTTACTTTCAATTAGAATTATTTTGGCAATGGTTTGGCTTTAGGTATTGAATAGTGAATTGTCTAATTGATTTGGATTGTATTGTAATTGGTTTAGGAAATTGATTGATTGATGGTAAATGTATTAATGTTGCTTACTTTCTAATTGATTTTGTGGATGGCATTGGTGGTTAGGGGACATTGTTCATAGTGTTTTTTATTTTGAAATTGATTTTGCATAGTGTTACATGATGCACAGATTAATTGCATCATGTACACGCTGAAATGCAATTGTTTGAGATTTGATTTATATTTGTCTAGGTGCTGGTGTGTTGGGAGAGGAGCTATCATTTATTTTTAAAAGTGCTGGTGTTTGGAGACTTCCGGTGACGTCACCGCAGATGGTTTGCTAGGAGGAGAGCTCCCGGCACCCTCGCACTAAAGCTACCAGAAAAAGCAATTTCCCCCAGCCCAAACTTCCCGAAACCGATACCCACCCCTGCCGCTAACATGAGGGAAATGTCGGGGAAGGGTCAAAAGCGAAACCAGAAACCGGTCATGAAGTTCTTTGCTCCGGCCCCGCGCCAGGCAGGCCTTAGCCCTGAAGCGCAAGATGGCGTCGAGGAGGAGCCGGAGCACGCGGTGCACAGCGGCCTACACGAACAACCTGAAACGGACCCCCTGTTCCTAAATAAAGAATTATTTGACTCTCTCATAGCCAAAATGAGAAGGGGGGTTCAGGAGTATACGGAAAAGGCCCTACAGATCATCCGTGCGGAGGTGGGAGCACTCACAGAAAGAACCGAGGATCTGGAGGCCAAATTGGAGGGAATCTCCAATGACCAGGCTGAGACCCACGAGGAGGTCTCAAGATGTGGGGATGCGATCCGCGACCTACAAAACACTCTCGAAGACCTCGAGAATAGGGAGAGGACGCAGAACATTCACCTTAGAAATATACCAGAGGCCATCTCCCACGAGGAACTACAACCCTACCTCCGCAGATTATTTTTACAACTGGTACCTGACCTAGCCGAGCACGAACTGCACACGGACCGTGCCCATCGGGCTCTGGGCACAAAATCATCAGCCCCCAACCGGCACAGAGACGTGGTGCTCAGAATGCACACTTACTCCGCAAAAGAGCGGATTATGGCGGCCGCCAGAAATCTGCGTACCATCACGATGGACGGAGTGGACATCCAACTCTTTAATGACCTCTCCCGGCTGACGGTGAATAAAAGAAGCGCAATGAGACGGCTCACCCCTTACCTTCGTGACCAGGGAGTTAAATATCGCTAGGGGTTCCCCTTTAAGCTCGTGGTGCTCCGCAACGGACGCCACTACACCATATCTGCCCCGGAGGATGCGAGGGACTTCCTCAAAGCTTTGGGGATCCCCCCTCCACAGAAGGACGACCACCCCCCCCCTCGTGAGGCTGCAGGATCTGACCCCCAGGACACCCCTCGTGCGTCGGAGAGGCTGGCTAGCCAAAGACTCCGGTGATCGCCCACCTCCCCCACCTTGAGGGCCCTGCTGTTCCCTGGACTCTAAGAAAATCGGGGGCGCCCTCCTGGATGTCCTACGCCTACCATGCCCCAACGTTTCTACCCCCCCTCAAACAAACATACCCTGCAGTTTCCCTCGAACTCTTACGTTAATCCCAGTCGAAGACGCAACCTGACCCAGAAGAAACCCCTACTTCAGCAAAGATGTCGGCAGGAGATCCTTCCCCCCCCCTCAATGTCTCTGCCCCCCCCCAAGACGGTCCATCCACTGAAGATGACCCCCCGACCGCTTATTTACCTCCACAAGTCATTCCTCCACCCCCGTCTGCCTTCAAACACCGGCGGGGTCATGAATCAGCCTTCCTCGCCCTCCTTCCTGGAACTAGGTGCTTGCGGACTTTGGGATCCATCAAAGATGGCCGCCACGAAAAAATCAAGCCTCCTTGAAGCCCTATGAATCCGAAGGCTCCACGGCACTAAGCCCCCCTCTTTACCCTCCCTTCCCCTACCCCTTCCCCTCCACTCCTATACCCCTTTCACCCCTCCCCCCCCCACCTCTCTACCCCCCCTCCCCCGCTGCCCCCCCTACCTCACTTCCCCCCCCCTCCAGTTCTCTCCCCCCCCCTCCACACCCCCTTCAACTCAGCAAACCTCTCCACTTACCCCACCGATCCGCCCGGCGTGAGTGGAGTCTTCCCTGCACCTATTGAATCAAAGCATCCTGCCGCAGAAATCACCAAACCTGCGCTGCTCGTCTCGGCCCATTCATTTCGCCCCGTGGAGGTCGTCCACTCAAGGTCCCAGGTGTTCTGCTCTGCTCCAGGCCTCCTCCGGTGGGACTCAATCCCTGCTGCAAGAACACACTGGCGCCCTGAAACTTTCTGAGACGCTCCTTTTCCAGGGACGGATACCCGTGCCTCTTTTCCCTCCGAACCGCGGAGGACAGGTCGTATGCTCGAACCCTGGCTCCCTGCCTATTTCCCCCTCCTACCCCCCCCCCCACGTTAGGCCCAGATTCTCCCCAAATCTGCAATGAGAGGGGCCCATGCCCCCCCCTTTTCTATATTTTGGGTGGAAGCACCCCTCTGGGCTTCCCCCCTCCCCTCCCCCTCCACCTTCTACCCCCAAAGAGATCCCCGGCAGCAAACCCCTCTCCCTTCTCCACCCCCCTCCCTGTCCCACAAAATGGATCGAGGTACAGCCCAGCGTGCCCTCAACGGACATGGGGGGTCCCCAGTATGCCCCGATTTGTTCTAGTATCTTCAACAATGAACTAGAGATTATGTCAGAGTTCCCGCAGCTCTGTATTGCTATTTGTACATGAATCCTTCCTCGTTCTATCTTCCCCTGCGATAAGGTCGGCTCCCCTCCCCCCTAAAGTTGTTCAAATAATGTGATTTATATGTCTACGGTTTGTCTAACTACTGCAATGCTTTGAGGTCTCGACCCAGAATATATTTGACTGTCGCTATATGAACAAACCCCATTTCTTAGGCCCATGCTTTACTACTGTGCTGTTGAAACATTTGAATTGTGAATACGCGGAACAGCCCTACTGTGGGAAACCCAATCCGCAGCCCGAATATGCTTACCCCCCCCTCCCCTTCCTCTCCCTTGCCTCCCCCTCCACCCCCCTTCCCCCCCCCGATACCCAGGGCCAAAATTGCCCAGAACCCGATACCTCACAAAACTGGCGAGTTACCCCCTCATGATGTTATGTACACTTGCCTATGAACCACACACAGCCTTCCATCCAAGTTAAACCCCCCCCTCCATCAAACAGCGAGGGTGTCGGACCTCGCTCGCTGACCCCACCCTGCGTTTGACGCCCCGGAAAGTTCTCCAGGGGTTTTTTCCCCCTTCCCTTGCCACAATGGTGTCGAGTGGAATCTCCTTTGGGCTCCCGGATAGCCCACTTTCTTTCTTGCCCTTTTGTGTCCTCCCCCTCTCCCTCCCAGCCCGCCTCCCCCCCAGACCTCTGTCAGAGGCCCCCTCAGGGTTAATCTAAAGCCCCCCCGCCCCCGTGCTCTAAGGTTCTTCTTACCCCCGACGTGGGAACAACTCTGGGCCAGGGGTTTACCCCTGGATTCGCTCCCCCCCTTATGGCAACAATTAAAGTCATAAGGAGTGGCTTAGTGAGTAAAGACACTGACTGACACTGAGATTGCTGCAGGGGAGCCTGGTTCAATTCCCGGTGTTGGCTCCATGTGACCTTGGGCAAGTCACTTTATCTCCCTGTGCCTCAGGCACCAAAAACATAGATTGTAAGCTCTATGGGGCAGGGACCTGTGCCTGCAAAATGTCTCTGTAAAGCGTTACGTATAACTAGCAGCGCTATACAAGAACATGCTATTATTATTATTATTATTAATAATGTCAAGGGACTAAATTCGGTCCGAAAACACAAACTAGACCTACAAGTACTAAAAAAAACTAAAGGCGACATAATCTGTATTCAGGAAACACACTTCAATAACCCAGACCCGCCTAACACATTCAGACATACGTTACCCCAAGCGTTGTACGCGTCCTCCCACAACAAAAAACGAGGTGTGGCCATACTAATTAAGAATAATATCCCGTTCGCCCCAACAAAGGTAAGTAAAGACCCAGAAGGAAGGTATTTACACTCCAAGGGACACTGTCAGGTTCCCCTATAGCCATCCTAAACATATATGCCCCCAATGAAAACCAGACACAATTCCTCCAGAACCTCCTTGGGACATTAGACCCATCAGTGCTTTCCTCTCTACTACTAGTCGGAGACACTAATATGGTCCTAAGCCCAGATCAAGACAAATCCTGTCAATTAGCGACCCGCACTCTGCCCAGATACAGAAAAAGGCCAAAAAAGTTCAGTGAAATCCTGAAAAACTATTCCCTGATGGATATCTGGAGGGCCCAGCACGTGGGCCAGAGGGACTACACCTTTTTCTCGGCCCCCCATCAGTCTTACTCGCGGATCGACTACTTTCTAGGTACCAATAATGTTCTCCAGGCATCCTCCCACTCTAGTATAGGCCCAATCACCTGGTCAGACCATGCCCCTATCGAACTCACTCTCTCTCTGCCGTTCGTCAAAATCTCTGCGTACAAATGGAAACTTAACGATTCGCTCCTTAATGACCCACAGGTGGTCAAAACGATCAAACAAAAACTAAGCACTTTTATCCAATTAAATATAGGCTCGGTCTCCGCAGCAGCAATGCTCTTGGAAGCGCACGAAGCCACCATCAGAGTAGACATTATCTCTTTAGCCTCCCATAAGAAAAAATTGAAATCAAAAAGCTCAAAAAGAACTCACTGAAAAGATTCTGACCCTAGAACGCCAGCATAAGCAGTCCTCCTCGAAAAAAGTGCTTAGAACCCTTGATAAGGCAAGATCGGAACTAAAAGTACTGCAGCTTGACGAGGTAGAGAGAGCGTTGAAATGGACTAACCAGAAGTTATACGATAGGGGCAATAAGGCGGATAAGCTCCTGGCCTCGAAATTAAGGGGCATTAGGGCTAAGGCCCAGATCATGAAAATCAGGACACAAACTGGTCAGATAACATATAACAAAAAAGAAATAGCGCAAGAATTCGCGGAATTCTATACAGACCTATACAATCTTCACCCCCTCAGTCAGAAACACGATACCACCAAGGCGGTCTCGGAGTACCTAACTCAATGTAACCTCCCATCCCTCTCATTGGAGGAGCTAGAGTTCCTGAACCAGGATATATCCCAAGAGGAGCTATCTAAGGCCATCTCCTCACTTAAAATAGCCAAGACACCCGGACCGGACGGGTTCTCCAACGCGTATTATAAGAAATTTGCAGCATCCCTCTCCCCGTATCTCCTGGAAATGTTTAATTCCTTCCTCCAAGGAGAACAGATCCCAAGAACTAGATCAGCAGCCAACCTTGCCATCATCCATAAGGCGGGTAGGGACCCGCTTCAATGCGGTAGTTACCGCCCGATATCCCTACTCAATACTGACCTCAAGGTTTTCAGTAAGATCCTGGCAAACAGACTGAACCCTATTCTCCCCAGATTGATTCATATAGAACAGGTGGGCTTTGTGTCAGGAAGACAGGCCTCTGACAATACCCGCAAAATTATTAATATTAAAGACCACCTGCACCTCAAACAGTCTCGGGCCCTGATTTTCAGTCTTGACGCCGAAAAGGCTTTCGACCGAATCAAATGGTCCTTTTTCGACCAAACTATGCTCCAGTTTGGTTTCTCAGGCCCATTCCTCGAGGGGGTGCGAGCCCTCTATACCAACCCCACTGCCCTCTAAAAAACTACCAGGTGGGCTCTACAACCCAATAAAGATCAAAAATGGTACCAGGCAAGGTTGTCCCCTATCCCCCCTACTATTTGCCCTGTCCATAGAGCCACTAGCTGCTAGGATCAGAGCTGAACCCAGCATAAAGGGCATTCAAATCGCAGACAGGGAATACAGAATTTCCCTGTTTGCGGATGATGTTATTCTAACCTTGTCTGAACCGCACACTTCCCTCCCCAACCTTGAGAAACTGTTGGACCAATTTAGTCGATTGTCTGATTACAAAATAAACACGGACAAATCTGAGGCCCTCAACATCTCCCTTCCAGACCCTACATGGAAACTCCTACAAAATAACTTCAAATACAAGTGGTATAACTCCCATATCAAATATCAAGGGATAAAAATAGCGAGCTCGTACAGCTCACTGTATCAAGCCAACTATCCCCCCCTCTTCCGCCAGATCAAGAGAGACCTTGAGGCCTGGCATGCCCATCAGATCACTTGGTTTGGAAGAATTGTGTCCACCAAAATGAATGTCCTCCCCCGATTACTCTATTACTTTCAGACCCTCCCTGTCCCTGTCCCACTAGCAGAATTGCGGAATATCCAAGCCCACATTCTACGCTTTATTTGGCGTCAACGAAGACCTAGGGTCCCGAGATCGGTGCTTTTGGCGTTAAAGACGAGAGGGGCCTGGGGGCCCCGGATGTAGTCAGATATTTCCAGGCGGCCCAGCTGAGGCAGGCGGTGGTATGGAACAACCCCCCGACCTCCAATTGCTGGTTAGAAATAGAGACGCATCACGCATCCCCCACCCCCCTCTCGGCTCTACTGTGGTCTCAGACCCATAAAACCAGAAAGCCCCTGAGATTCGACCTCGGGGCAATGAGGTGCATGTGGTCGACATGGATAGAAACCAAAGGGAAACATGGCCTAGCTTCATCCCCCTCACAACTCACCCCCATTTCGGGAACCCAGACTTCCCACCCGGTTGCTCCTGTAACCAATTCGGCCAATTTCAAGGCCTAAATATCAGAGTGATTGCGGATCTACTGGAAAGCGATGAGGTCATGCCCCTCCAAGAATTTAGGAATAAATTATCGTCCCCCGACCTCCCCATATTCCAATACCTGCAGATTAGGCACTTCCTGAAAGCCCAATCCCCTAGCCTAAAATTCCCAACGCGCTCCAGATTCGAGACCCTATGTCTCAAAGGGGAATATCAGAAGGGCTTAATCTCTGAGGTATACAAAATATTGGAGGCAGCCCAATCCCCCCCCACCCACTCCTATATGCAAAAGTGGAGCGAAGACCTGAACACCCCCATAGACCTGGAGGACTGGGAGGATGTCTGGGAGGCTGCTACCAAAACATCAATTTGCTCAGTCACGAAGGAAAATATCTACAAAATCTTATTCCAATGGTACCTGACCCCGAGTAGACTGAGCCAGATCTACCCAGGCACCACCGACGTGTGCTGGAGGGGATGTGGTCAAAGGGGTGACATGTCCCACATTTGGTGGACATGCCCGGAGATCCAGAGATTCTAGATCCGGATCCAGAGCCTCCTGATTGAGACTTTGGACTTAGAGGTCCCCTTGGACCCCCTGACCTACGTGCTGGGGAAACCAATTGAAGACCTCCCTGCCCCTATAGCTAGACTTACATCTGCGATCCTTACGGCCGCCAGATGTTGCATCGCAGTGGCCTGGAAGCAAGTTAAGGCCCCCTCCAGGAGAACAGTAATTACAAGGATAGATGGGGTCATGAACATGGAGAGACTGACAGCCATGCTGAGGCAAAAAAAGGCCTCAATTTTATAGAACCTGGGAGCCTTGGCCGGGGTCGGGAGCCCCGACACTGGTGCAAGCCCTACTGCAACACTAGAACCCTTACTACCGAGGGCCGAGGCGCCCCTCCCTGCCACAAGCCCCCCCTCCCCCCCTCCCATCACCCCTCCCCCCGCCTTTTCCCCATGTCGTTCCCAACTATCTACCCGCCCCTCGTCATCCCCTCTCTTTTCACCACTGTAAATGGAAAAATGGTTTATTGTGTGTCTCCAATTGCCTCCCTGTTATGTGCCTGTAATTTGTTTCTTTGACAAACTGTTCTGCCATGTTGTGATTGTTATACCTGTCAGTGCATCAAAAGACACCAATAAAGGAAAAATATTAAAAAAAAAAAAAAAGTGCTGGTGTTTTAATGTGAAGATGAAATGTGCTGCTGGTTTAATTTTATTACAATGTGCTGATGTTGAGATTCTGATTTCATGTTTTTATTTATACATGCTTATGTAATCCTTAACCATTTATTTGTATATTGGTGTTATATATATGTTGTATTTGCATATATATATATATATATATATATATATATATATATATATATATATATATATATATATATATCAAAACAGAACAAAAAAACGAAGTAGCGCCTCTATTGTAACCTAACAAACTGTGATTAAGTACACCTAACTGTGAAATACAACCAATGGGGTGGCAAAGATAGGTAATATATAAAAAACCTATGTAATCTAAAGATTTTACTTTATAAGCAATGTACTAATACTTTAATAATAAAAAATATAAAAAAATGTTTAAAAATTAAATGAATAAAAACCAATGGATTGAAACCGTAAAAAACCTTAAAAAACCTTAAAAAACACAGAGTCCTGTTCCAAAATGACGCATCTAGGTAAAAGGCAGCCCGTTTCAAAGGGATCACTACTCCCTGTTGATACCTATGAAAAAGAAAAGAAAAAAACAGGCGCACACCTAGTGCATTAAAGTATAACAATGTATTTTATAGAACAATAAAAACAGTCAAATGCCCACTCACAAAAGTACACAGTAAATAAGCAGGTATGAGATAGGCTCTCATAAGCCAATACTGCCGTCCGACTCAGCAATGGTGTCCTTCTCCTGTGTGCTCTCCGCGTGGTTTCCTGCAACCGGAAGTGACATCCACCTGGTCGGGTGCCCCGCACAGGAAATCCCTCCGGGAACCAGCACCTTCAGCTCCCTGCTTCTGGTCGCTGCACCACCGGGGGAAGAAGGGATCCAAACTTCTGCTTTGCCTCTCACAGCCTGCAATAGTTCTCAAACCGCAGTGATAGTCTCCGTGGGAAAGTGACTCCTCTGTCTTAGCCACGCCCTACGCGTTTCGTCATCTATGATGACTTCATCAGGGGTTACCCATTGGATGTGCCTCAACAGTATTTATAGCAAGGATATTTGCATATATCAATAAAACAATCAAACAATTAAAGAGTTAATTACAAAGGTTCAACCAGTCTATTGCATTAATCATCATGCAATGCCAATCCCAATAGACTGGTTATGAGGACCACACTATCTTTCAAAAAATGTGATCAGATTATAGTTTTAATAGCTTATATTTTCACAGGGATATGCTCAAATAATTGGAAATTTTGCAGATTAATGCTTGAGAAAGTTATTCATAAGTTTAGTATGCTAGTAACATTGTTTAAGTGGTATTTATTTTTATTTGTAAATTAAATCTGAATTTGGTTTTAATAACCTCTTACAATAATCAAAAGTCAGATTTGATCAGATGACTAAGTGAAAGATATGTTATATATAATCAAAAAAGTTATATCAAGAATTTGAGAATCTATTACATATAGAATAAACCAACCAATTTAACCCATTACACCATTAACCAGCAGCTTAGTTGCTAGGATATTAAATGGAATGAAGTTCCACTTACCAATTCTTAGTAAATATACCTGGTGTTATCGATTAATTTATTTAAGGTATATGGATTGCAGTTGGAGTCATTGGTGCAGCAAAGGTTGTTATTGAACAAGGACAGAAGAACCCTCAACATGAATCATGTAGTATTAGATGTGTATGTAATATAAATGCGTGACTAAAAAATATACATATTAATAACCTATGTGATGTTAATAAATCTACCCGTGTGTGAATAAATTAATTTAAATATATATATATATGTGTATATATATATTGTGACAGAAACCAGGGGGAGGTAATAAATTCCATATACAGTATAGGGCTCCCAGGATACTGAACAGTTCCTGTCCTGTTCAGACTCATAATACATGCACTCCATCCCACAGTTTGGCAAGTGCTGGAACTGAGGGATGAGGGATCCAGACCAGAGTTTGTTTGCTGCCTGATTTCTGTCACCTGTCCTGCTTATTGGAAATCAGGTACTTAAGACAGATTTCCTGTTTCCTCTGCCCTATCCCCCAAGAGCCTGGAGACAGGAAGGCTGCTAAAAGCAGAGAGGGGAAAAGCCTCTCCCCAAACAGGTTAAAACATTCTGTTCGTTTTGTCTAAAAACTGCAAAGTTACTTATTTTGTTGTTGGAAGTGGAAAAGCCACTTCCACCCTGAGTTAGGGAAATCTAAGTTAAGTTATCGCTCAGGTGAGCAGCTTTTTGTTTTGATGTGTTTCTGTTGTATGCACTGTGGCAGTCTCAGTGCCTGGGACTGAATAAACCAGGCATAGCCTATTTAAAGGAACAGCACGTGACGCCTCATCATTTAACCTACCCTAAAAACCGTGTTCTAACAGTCCCGGAAAGGCGGTGGAGCCCCGGAGTAAGCCGTTTGTCACATATGGTGGAGAATGCGGGCAGAACACTAAAAGGTCTGTGGGTTAAAAAACTTTAAAAAAAAAAAGTTTTTTTTCTCTCCAATGTCGCTGTCCAGAAAGACGCGAATGAAACCCAGCAAAAGATTAATGCAGCCCTGCAACAGTCGAATGAAACCCAGCAACAGCTGTAATAGCCCAGCAAGAGACTAATGCAAACCAGCAAGAGACTAATGCAAACCAGCAACAGCTGTTAATAGCCCAGCAAAAGATTAATGAAAACCAGCAAGAGACTAATGCAAACCAGCAACAGGCGAATGCAAACCAGCAAGAGACAAACCGCTTGCTGAGAGAGGAGCAACAACGGTTCGCCCAGGGCTTACAGCAGGAACTCGAGATCCTGAGGGGTCCCGAGTCCTGAGTCCTGAAAATGACCAGGGCAAGCCACTACCTTCAGAAGATGGGGCCCTGGGATGATGTGGAAACCTATCTTCTCACGTTTGAACGCACGGCACAGAGAGAGGGATGGCCAGAAGCTGAGTGGGCCAGTCTAATCGCACCCTTCCTAAGCGGCGAATCCCAGAAGGCTTACTTTGATCTAGAGCCAGCCGAAGCTAACGTCTATGCAAAATTGAAGTTCGAGATCCTCGTCCGCCTCGGCGTAACCACGGCTGTTCGTGCCCAAAGGTTCCACGCATGGTCCTTCACGATGGATAAAGCCACCCGAAGCCAGAGGTATGACCTCATCCACCTCGCTCGGAAGTGGCTACAACCCGAGATCAACTCAGCAAGCCACATCGTGGAACAGTTGGTCATGGACCAGTTCTTGAGGAAACTTCCCTCTGCCCTACGCCGTTGGGTCAGTCAGAGTGACCCCCACAATGCAGACGAGCTTGTGGCCCTCGTAGAAAGGTACAATGCAGCAGAAGAGCACCCGCAACCCATAGTCGTGGAGCAACCCCACTACCCAAGGTTCCAGGACTCTTCCAGAGACGGTAAAAGGGTAATAGGGTTAAGGGGGGCTGAAGAGCGACGACAGCCTTCACACAGCATCAGCAACAGCACCAGCAACAGTGGCTCGCACACTAAGGGCAACAGCCAACAAAAGGCTCTAAGTGGGACACAGACTATATACCTAAATGTGTAAATTGTTATGAGAGGGGCAACACTGCGAAAATCTGCCCACTAAATGCTGAACCCATGCAATGTAACAGCGTTGAACCTTATTCGCTGTGGTCCCAATGTATGGGCCCTAGCCCAGAGGACCTCTTGAATAACCATCTGTGGGCATTTGTAAAGGTTAATGGTAAGAGGGTTCGGGCACTTCTTGACTCTGTGAGCATGGTCACACTAGTGTCCGAATACCTGTTGCCCATTAAGAATAAACAGGTAAACAGTTCACAAAGAGTGGCAATTTGTTGTATACATGGGGATAATCATGAATATTCCACTGTTGATGTTTTTTTTTAACAGAGTTTGGTTCTATAGATTTCAAAGTGGGTATTGTACCCAAACTGGCACAGGATGTGTTAATAGGGACCGACTTTCCCCATTTTCTAAAAATGTGGTCCTCCTCTCAGAATAGAGCCCAGAGTTCAATAGCGGACCATAATGAAGTAACAGAAGAAACAAATCCTTTCCCTTTTTCCGAAATAGTGGTTGATGAGGGCCCAAATAAGAAGGGGGAAAAGAAGGAGTGCTGTAAAATTCCCTTCCCCATGGCTACCTTGGTAGGGAATACCCCAAATCAAGATGTTGAACAGGTAATTACCACCCCAGAACAGGATAAGGTCCTAGAGGTCAGTCCTAGAGGTCAGTCCTGGGAGTTTTAAGAAGGCCCAGTGGGAAGACCCCACATTAGCGGTAGCAAGGGGGAATATACGGGACCAGAATAGTACTCCTGGCCAACCAGATAGGTCACTTGCCTACCCCTACTTCGAGGTAGAGAATGACCTAGTATATCGGGTTGATAAAAGGAAATCAGTTACAATTAAACAATTGTTGGTACCACGGACATTCCGTAATGTAGTATTACACCTCGCACATAGTCACCCATTGGGGGGACACCTAGGGGTGGAAAAGACAAAATAAAAGGTTCTCTGAAGCTTCTATTGGCCTGGGGTTCTGGCAGAAATTACGAATTATTGCTCCTCATGCCCAGAATTTCAGATCACCGCCCCGTTCAAAGCGTACCGTAGCCCATTGGTACCCCTTCCCATAATAGATGTACCATTTGACCGGATTGCTATGGATCTAGTAGGACCCCTAATAAAGTCTGCTAGGGGACATCAGCATATATTGGTAATATTAGATTATGCCACCCGATATCCGGAGGCAGTTCCCCTACGTAGCACCTCTGCTAAAAACATAGCAAAAGAGTTAATAGTTCTGTTTTCCCGGGTCGGAATTCCTAAAGAGATCTTATCTGACCAGGGAACACCATTTATGTCCCAAGTAAAAAAAGAGTTATGTAAACTACTAAAAATCAAGCACCTCAGAACCTCAGTCTATCATCCACAAACAGATGTTTAATAGAACGGTTCAATAAAACCTTAAAGAGCATGTTACGCCAGGTGGTCGATAAGGATGGGAAAAACTGGGATTGTTTGTTACCATACCTGTTATTTGCCATTAGGGAAGATCCCCAATCATCCACAGGCTTCTCCCCGTTTGATATATATATCAACTGTACAAATGAATGAGGGCAGGTTGGGTTAACCCCTTAATGACTATAGCGGTTAATGACCGCTAAGGTGATTAAGGGGATAGGGGACATTACATTGGCTCTTTTGATTGTTTTGTATGTTTTGCAGCACCGGAGGGATATGGGCAGGATGAAGATGAGGAGGAAGACGGCCTTCATCGTGGGTGCCTGTAAAAGGTAAGTGTAATATGTATTTACTGTATTTATTGTAATTTATATGTATTTAAAATGGGCAAATCATTATTATCCATATGTGGATAATAGTAATTTTGCCCATTACTGTATTGTATGTGTTAGGGGGGGGGGATGTGTGTAGTATATTGCTATGTTTATTGTGGGCAATTGTCCCCAATAAACATGCGTTCCCCAAAAAACAAGGTGTCTTAACCCTGTCATTGCCTTAGCGGATAGCCGCTAATGTAATGAAGCTGCTTTAATGTATTTTTATTAATAGCAGGGAGCAGGGGGTCCCCTGAGCTGACCCGCATTGATTTCTACCTCAGAGACCCCCTGCTTCCCGAGTTACAGGCCCCGGTTTGGGGCATCGGTGCCAGTGTCGCCGGCACCCCATAACGGGGCCTCTATCTCCTGAAGTAGGGGTTCCTCGGACCTGAAACCAATGCGGTTCAGGTCCTGAGACCCCCTGCTCATGTACACTATTATTATAATGATTTTATTTAGTGTACGATCGCATGTAACAGCCTTGCATGGAGATGCCAAATCTCCATGCAAATGTTACATGCGGCTTTTTTTTCTATCAGCTACCGTACGTGAAGTTTCAGTGCGCTAGCCAGGGGAAAAAAAACAACACGCACGGTACGGCTGTTTTGAGCCCGTCCGATAGAAAATGGGCTGAAGAGCTTAGGGTTATTTTTTTTCAGCCTGACGGATAATCACGGAGCTTAGTGTATAGCCCCCACTGTCTTTGTTTATATAGCTCCGTTAATGTACATAGCGCTTCAAAGTAGTAATACATGTGATAATCATATAAATAACAAATAACTACAAATAACAGATCATGGGAATAAGTGCTTCAAACATAAACGTAATATTATGGAAGAGGAGTCCCTGCTAAAAAGTGCTTACAATCCAATTGGTAGGGAGAATGTACAGAGACAGTAGGAGGGAATTCTGGTAATTGCGTCTGCAGGGGGCCACGCTTTATATATCGTGTATAGTAATAGCCACGGTGTTACTCATATGCTTCTTTAAGCAAGTATGTCTGTCACGGGAGACCATGCCAAATACACCTTTATATGTAAGGGATCAGTCACAACGCAAAACAGGCAGTAAAATAAATTGTGGTTGTCACGGTAGCTTGCAGGGTTATAATATACGCCAAATAACTGGGTTGAATTGAATACGACTGTGATATAATAAAGAGATTTTATTCCTTAAAAGATAGGTGTACACACAATATTGGACAAATAGCAAACAGAATATATACACTTACTTAGGGATGGGACAAAGAAATAACCAGGATTCGGGTTAGCAGTTCATCAGGCATTAGGTATCATTCAGGTAGAATAACGAAGACACGAAAGACAAAGGATATAGAGCTTGCAATCGTTTTTATGTGATTTGGGCTCTATTCCTAACATTGGGACTCAGGCATTGGAGAACAATTACTGGGTCCAATTACCTTTTGCCAACTCATGTGGGAAGCAAGATAGTACCTGCCCACAGGGAGCTGTATTGTAGTATTGTATGTCGTTATTAATATAGCGCCAAAAGTGTACTCAGCGCTTCACAAAGAATACAGTACAGGGAATCTTAAAAATACAATAAGTGCAGCAAAAATCAGACAATGGGAAAGGAAATCCCTGCCCCGAAGAGCTTACAATCTAAGAGGTTTGAGGGGAAACTTACAGAGATAGCAGGTGATGAATAAGTGCTGTAGATGGGTGTGCTTGGCCACAATGGGTGGTATAAGTGACTGTGGGACAGTAGCTCTAAGTGCAGGCTATTGGGATGCTTGATTTGTGGGCAAGTTTTAAGGTTAGTCAATGTTAAATGAAAAGGTTAACACCATTTACAGGGGAAGAGATGGCAGGGAGCCGTGGGTTAGATCAGGTGGGTATGTTTGGCTTCAGGCTTAGGGGAGATCCCCAGCAGCAGGAAGGAGTAGATAGAGGGTGTGAATAGAGGATTTGTGTGGGTGTTTTTTATTGAGGGGTAAAGAAGAAGTTGTTGGGAGAGAGGTGTATAAATAATGTTGCAGTGGGGAGTGGGGATATTGTAGAGAACAGAAATGCTCACAAAGGAGTGAGGAAACAGTAAACAGAAAACGAAATAGGGAGGGCATAGTGAGATACAGGAGGAGAGACTTGGCCTACCTCTAGCCAGAGAACCATTTCCTTAGCCCCACTCCAAAAAGATAGCGTTACTGAAAGTCTGCCTTTTGGGTATCTGGGCCGGGAAACTCTGTCCAGAGGTGTGAAGTATGGCACTTAATACAAGTTCCCACGTCCTGCTCTTCCCGCCCTAGCATACTTAATCAGGGTGGGGGAGCCTTTGATCAGGGTATTCCCTGTAGACACACTGTCGGCCTCTGGCCATTAACATACCTTATGGGCCAGTAAACTTTGCAGGCTTTACAGTAGGCTTAAAATACAGTATATATTTCACAATCTTAATACCTAAATATAATCCGTTCGGTGGGTTCGAGATGGCTGAAATTTGCCATGTCCTCATGTCGGAGGTGACTTTACATGGTGGCCAAATATCAGCTTTGTACGACCCACCGAACCGGAGTTACAACTTTCAACTTTAATTCCCCATAGGGAACATTGGGGTTTTCTCCGCCATTGGAGTCAATGGGAAATCAGTGCAATTCACTCTACCATTGGAGTCAATGGCAGCAACCTGATTTTACATAGTTAACCATACTCCATTTGGTTGGTCAGAGAGGGCTGGAAATTGCTGTGCAATCATGCCGGAGCTATGACTGCAGGGTGGCCAAATCCCAGTCCTCTAGCCCTTACCAAACCGGAGATAATGGTTTCAGGTTTAAACACTTATACACTTCGCGTTTTAAAACCTAGCGGCTTTTCCCCCTCATGGCAGCCAATGGCGGTGACCGTAACATTACACATGAAATACTCTCCGTTCGGTTAATCTGAGAGGGCTGGAAATTGCCATGCAATCATGCCAAAAGTATGACTACCCGGTGGCCGAATCCCAGTCCTCTAGCCCTTACCGAACCAGAGATACGGATTTCAAGTTTATACAGTTTTACACTTAGCCGTTTTAATCTAGCGGCTTTTCTCCGCCATTGTGGTCAATGGCGGCGACCCTTGTGGCATGCGCGACCCTTTCCCGCGGCTATTGCCTGTCGGACCCTGCTGGGGTCGAGTGAGGGGGTCCCCACGAGCTAGGGGCAAAAATAATTTTATTGCTAGCTGCCCCAGAACCGGAGTTACCAACTTTAATTGATGGTGAACTTGGCCGTAACCGAGTTTCCACAGTAATTTACGATCAAAGCTCTTTCTTTGAGGTTGTAACTATTTTTGCATATTGCGGTTTGGGCGGCAGTCAACTTAGTTCCTTGAGAGCGGAGTCGAGGTATTCCCATTGAAATGTAGAAAATAAAGTTGTCCTCCAGCGTGTGGTCTTATTGCTCTTTGCTTCCTTACTGTATGTAGACAAAAAGACAACAACAAAAAACACCACACAAAAGTGGTATAATAGGCGTCGAAACTCAGTATCTTAATCTATAGAGAAGTAGAGAACTTGACACTTGCCTGTGTGTTTGTTCCCGTAGTGCATACTCCTCTATTTTCCTTCTGCTGTTACCTTAAAAAGTGGAGAGAGGCATACAGTGGCGGCAGCTTTTATTTGAAGTAATGCCGGCGGCATGCCGGGATCTACTCCGGCTGCCGCCAGTCAAAACCGCGCGCCACCGCGTTTCCCCCACGCACCCCCCCTCCACTTCGCGCGCAATTTGCCCCCCTTTCCCGACCCCGAACCCGGCTCCTGCTCTGCCCCTCTGCTTCCCCTCACCCCCGCTTACCTTACTTTAATCTCCAGGGGTGTCAGGGAAGCCCGGGGAAGACGGGGAAGCCGGGGAAGCCGGGCGCGCACGTGACTGTGACGTCACAGTGCGCCGCAACGTGCCGCGTCTCCACGCTGCGCACACGCACCCGGCCGGCGGCATTGCTTCAAATAAAAGCTGCCGCCACTGTAGCATAACACTGTTTATTACAAAAATAAGGGAGGTGAGATAAAAAAATACACTTACAAACGACCAACTACATGGATTGTGGTGGTTTCTATTGCTGCAAGTGTCCTTTAAAAACGGCCTTGCTGGAGGTGCTTTTCAGTCACTTTTTCTCAACTCCTGACTTGTCCGTCTGGGTCCACGGGGATGGGAGGCTATCTCAGACTCGTGCACAGTCTGTTGTGCCTCTCCTTGTCCGTTTGCGCAAGTGCAGAGCTCCCTGCTGCTTGTCAATGTTGGTTGGCTGATCCGCAGACTCCACAGGTATGGTGGCTCCAAAAGACCAAAAAGGGGATGTCCACATCAAACTAGTTTCGCCTGGTTTGGCTTCATCACTGATCAACTGATGCTCGTGTTTAGCGCCACTTTTATATTTTTTTCTTTATTCCCATTGAAATGCATTGCGCCATTCATTTCAATGGGGAAGCTCTGCTCGTCTTCTCGGGCTCCACCTGCTGGTCTTCTTAAGTATCGGGCCAAAAACCTTGAAATCTCCATAGACTTCTATGGAGCTCCGATGGCGACCTATGGGACAGTGTTGCAAATGGGGGATGAAAAGGTGGGAAGGGGAACAAAGGGTCATAAACATACCAACACAGTTAACCCGTTCCCTCTCGACCTTATCCCAGTGTATGTGCTTGGTGTGCTTACTGTAATGGTAAAAACACATATAATCAGGAAAATACATTGCAACTATAGGGGAATACACTTTGTACTGTGGCAGGGTAATATAAATACATTTTAACCATAATCACAGTTAACCCCTTGCCTCCCATACAATGGAAGGGGTGGCCAGCTGGGTTGTAACCCTTTTTTTACCAGGCCAGCCACCTCCTCTCGTAACAGTGGTTTATTCGGATAAGACCTCGGAAACACACAGAAATACAAGATACAGAGAATATACACACATACAGGGGTCTGAGGGAATTAAATCTAGCCCTTTCCTAGTTGCAAGGCGTCTGCTTCAGCAATGGCTTCCCTTGATAGGACCCTGGTTCTGGGCTCCTGGCCGAAATCCAGCCTGCTGGCTAGGCCTTTCCTCCCCCATGCTTCTCTGTGTGAATAGTTCTTTCACTCAGAAGCACAGGTGAGAGGCCCAGCAGCAGCGCATCTTCACATCAGGAAAGCAGGCAGGAGAAAAAGAGAGAGAGCTGCTTTACTGCATGCTCTTATATAGGCTTGATTCATATCTAAATCATTGAGGAGTCTGATAGCCAATTACAGCAAGGATTGAGATTATGCATTCACTAAGAGGAGGGATAAATTCAAAACTTGCCAATGAAAAAACGTGCTTATGAGTTTTGACATACAGGGCCGTTTTTAGCTAGTCCCAGACCCCCTGCTGTCAAGGCTCCTATACGTCTGGAGGAAACAAAGGCATTTATCCTGTAATACTATCCCCTTGGCCATGTGCACAAGGGAATCCAATTACTTGAGCCTTTTGCTTTGAAATGCTAATTACCTCCTTGAGCTATGGACGCTATGCAGACAAGCTGTCTGTATAGAGCCTTATATTAAACACAAAACACAATATAAAGTACACTGTATTAAAGAATATACTTTGGGGCACCTCATACTTATAAGGTAAATAACTTGGGGATATTTGGGCTAGAAATCCAGGAATCTGGGGGACATAGGGAAGCCCCGGTGTAATTCCCCCTGCGTACCGGCAAATCATGCCTGCTCGCTGGGGAGAATTAAACTACTACCGGTAACTTTGGCCCCAAAACTCCTGCAAACAAAATAATTGTATTTCCACCCAAATATCCCCCCTGAAACTGACACACAAGAAATTTCACAGTTCTAGGGTTAAGGGAACATGAAATAGGAAAAAACAGGGTCATTTTATTTTCCAGCATGTATTATCTAGCCCACTGGCGTTTACATAGTTAACCCCCCCCCCCCCCACACACACACACACAGTTCCTAGCCTATAACCCTAGGGGGACAGTATCACAGGGCAACACAGTAAGATACAATATTTGACACAAGAGCTGACACACTCTGCCCTTGCCATACGGTTTCAAGGGCAGCCAGCCGGGCTCCACCTTATTAATGAAGGCTGGCTATGCCCTACCATCACAGTGTCTTCATTGCAAGGTTCCCTTGAGTTTGCTCCAAGCGTTTTGGAATTCCCTTATGACCATTGCTGGGTGGGGTTCTATGCATACAATACTCTTGTGGTGATTTCTCATATTTTCCTCTAACATTAAAGCTTGTTCTGATCTTTTTGGAAATAAAGCATCCACATTGGTGAATGAAACTCAAGTTTCTCCTGTAACAAGTCACTATACTAACTAGGATTGCTTCACTTTCATCTATGCTTTATCTTACTTTAGACCCTGTCTGACAGCTAATAGTGCATTTCCTATGATAACATATTCAGAACTTGGCACAGTTTCATCCGTGCTGTGTGCCAGCTAATTAATCCAGATCCTGTTTGGCTGATAAAGAAGAACCTGTTTTTTTTCTTTCTTGTAACCTTTCCGTCCTACAACAGTTTATTTTTTTCCCCTATGGTGCCCGTTAATCCCTTGGGTAGATAGTGCATGATTTAAAAATCCTGTAAAACTGTTTGCAGATCTGACATCTGGGATAACAGCATCTGCCTATTGTCCTGGTAAAGCTGGATACTCCTATGACACAAAAGAATGTGTAGCCCCGGTAAGAAATGGGGGCTATATATCTTTCTCCTACTGGTGTAAGTCCTGCTAAGGGCAGGCCACCAGTTGTTAACATGGGTTTTCCCTGTTTCAAGCCCTGCCAGGATTGGTGGAGGTAGGCACCTGACTCTGTGGCTAATGCAAGAGACACAGGGAGGGGCCTGCTGACATCATGATGGGCAGGGCTGTCTCTATTTAGTTGCAGTTCCTGTGTGTTCTGTGTCAGTCTGTTGGAGTTGGAGTGTCTGGCTGGACAGTCAGACTGTGTGAGCTAGCTAGGTTCCAGAGGAGTAGGGCCTAGTTAGCAAGAGGTGGACCAGTGCCTCTCACCCTGCCTAGGGGTGTAGAAGAGCTAACCCCAACCTGAGCGCCTGAAAATTGGGGTGGAGGCAAGGACACAGTGAGACCCCACAGACCATCCTGAGGGTGCACTTCTGGAGGGAAGGAGAAGGAGGAACAGACCATGTACATTGTGCTGTGTGCTGCTGCTGTGTGCTGTATCACTGCTGCTGAAGCATAAAGACATTGCTGCTTTTATACAAAAGAACTGACTGAGACTGGAATCTCTCTTACCTGCTTGGGAATTCTCTGTAAAGGTTCCACCCCATATCCATGGGGCTTATAGAGATGGAGGTGCTGCACCGTTGCTAGAGAAGATGGAGGCATATACCCCAGAAGACTGTCCCTGTTATCCCCAATACCAACGTGGGAGACTCAGGCCCTCCTGTTCCTCACAGGTATGCACCACCAATATGCATGTAGCCAGCCCTCACTACACACTAGAGGTCCAGTCTGCGACCAGGGGGGGGGGGGACATGGGTTACATTTGGAGGCACTGCTGAGATCCAGAACAGGACAGGCTTTCAGAGAAAGCAGAGCAGTAAGAGATAAGTGCATCTTCCATGCAAGTACTGGAGAGAGTAGGGCATGTATGCATACCAGGGGTAGTCAGGGGAGCATGGATTCCTGCACAGTATGCCCTGGGTGCCCTAAGAGGGTGTTGTAAGATGAGTGTGGAGCTATAGCTGTCTTAGTCCCTTGAGGAAGATAGTGTGTGGCAACTGGGGGGGTTAGCCTGTTAACTTGTCCAGGGCCCGCACTATGAGTGGCCAAAAGTAGAAGACGCCCGTACTTAGGGAGATGCCCAGTACACTAGCCAGCACCCACATAAAACACACCACAGAGTACTTGCAGGAACCGTCAGCGAGTGTGGTGCACAGAGAAAGAGTTCTGCCTAGCCTGGGGTATACCACATCATATCAGTTGTCAAACAGTCAGAAAGAGCATGCAGAGAACGTTTAGTGAGCAGTGTGAGAGCAGTCAGTGTCCAGGAATGAGCTATGCACTAGACACTGAGAATAGTGCAATTATACATTTGGAGGGCTCATCAAAGATGGCGGCCGTCGCTACATGTGCTCCGCGGAGCAAGAAAGAGTCCAAAATTGTGACAGCAGCGCCATCCACGGCCCAGCAGTTAGCAGCCGAACCAAAATGGCGACTCCCGCCAATCTTGGATCGCGCACGTGAATCGTGCAAAGAGACTGTTAGAGAAATGTGGAGGGAGATGTACATTGCGCCAAACCCACCCAATGTGGAGGGAGATGTTTGGTGCCAAACCCAGATCCTCTGCAAAAGGAGCGGCGTGAAAGCCGAAAGCCCACCCACCTGTGCTGTGACTGGCCGACAGACAAGGCCACGTCACACTGAGAGAAAGAGTGCCCCTCCTCTTGTTTCCACCAGAGGGAGGGGGCACTGCAAGAGCCAATCAGAGTTCTCCTCCCCAGAGAAGGGAGGGACAGGAAGTGAGAGCGAGGAACTTCACTTTAGCTTGGCATTCAAGGAGCAACGAGCTGACAAACTGAACTGTTCCACCCCTGAGCAAATAATGTCCGAACTGAGCATGATGGTCTTCCAACTCACAGGGGGCTTCCTGGTGGTGGAGATTGATGGCCGAGAGTATCTCTGGTGCCTGTGCATCCACTGCAGGGCACCTGGACCTGCCGCAAGCACCAAAGCACGATGCCCTCAATATGGCACGTACTACCTGTGGCCTAACGAACCATGGCCCATGCTAAAGACCCCTCGGGGTGGCTCTCCGGGAACACTAACGGAGGTGGCGGAGACAGCAGACGAGGCTGCCCTAGTTCCCTGCACCACTGCTGAGGTGGGAACCAAGGCCCAGCCAACAATCGAGCCGAGAGAAACTCCAGTGGAGAAGAGCGTGACCGCAGTGGAGGTACTGGAGCGGGCCCGTTTCATACCACTAACCACTGGCGGGGCCGCAAAAGACCCAGGTGACTCCCTAGTGGAGGATCCGATCAAGTCGGCTTCTGAGGAAGAAGATGGCGTTTCTTCGGTGGCAATGAGCCTACCGGCGAACCACCACAGCTGTAAGAAAGATGGCGGTCCACTTACTGAGAGAGGGAGCAGACGAGTCCGGACACCCACCGACGGCGAGCGCTGGTGCGGCCTGAGGCCGTAGAAGTCCCACGGCCGTGGTGTCTCCCAGTGCGGTGGAGACGGGATCCGAGACGGCTCCGGAGGAACCAGAGGCCATCAGCCAGCAGCGGAGCGGTAAGGAGACTCCACCACCCCCTTACTCCTGCCAGGCGACGAAGGACCCTGCAGAGAACGAGAAGGAGAGGCTCTCGGCCTACTTACCTGTCCGCGGACCGGATGATCCACCATCGCCCCTTCCGGTCTTCGATGCACTTCCGGTGCGTGACCACGGAGCGGATGGAAATTCCGCGGGCGGCTACGATGACAAAACTTCCAGTTCTGGCTGGCATGGAGGGTCGGCGGCCATCTTTGCGGCCTGAGGAGCAGCCATGGCGGCTGCACTTGCCAACCTTGACTGCCACAGCGTTCACAGAGGTGCACGAAGCACGCCAGAGAGGGCAAGCAAGAAAGTACCCAGTGGTTATGGCATTACCCGCTTGCTGGACATTGATTCGGACATTGCCCCAGCCCCAACCCCTAGCGCCATTGGCCCGGCCACTGCCCCTTCCCAGTCACGAGTCATGACACCGGGACCGAGCGGGGATAAGTTAAGCAAAAACCCCAAGTACTCCAAAGATGTGAGGGATTTGGAACTAAGTGACGAGGGATCTGATGGGGAAGTACCATCTGATAATGTGATATGTGTACCTAATCCAATGTCATTTTCTCCTGTGTTTAGAGGGAGGGCCCGAGGGTCCCACACTACTGCGGAGGCATGGCCTGTAAGCAAAGTGGTCTCTAAAATGAATCCCACCATCTACATCAAGGCAAAAGGTAGATGCAGTTGCTCACACTCTACAGAGGCGGTCATGTCCGTTGTATCATCCCAAGCTGAGTCAGAGACAGGTACTTCTAGTGCAGTGTCCGAGTACGAGCACCGTGACAAGTGGTGGGCACCCCTGTTCACTGGGTACCACAAGGGTATGGACCGTACCAGGTTCCTGTTAATTAGGAGCAACATTGTCGACCATTGGTGGGCGGTAGGTGCCTATACTCCCCAGGAGGTGGCGGATGAGCTAGAACACAGGTTTCAGGAGATAGAACAAAAGACCATCCTTCCTAAGGTGCTTAGTATTTTGTATGATGACATTGCCCCTGCAGAACCAGAGTTTTGGGTACTGTCAAGCAGGGCGGGCCACAGGAAACTCCCCAAGTTGAGCCGAGCAGACAGGGCCATAGAGGCCAGGTATAGACAGTCACATGGGTACGAGTTCCCTTACGTGCCTGAACCTATCATGAGTGAGATAGAAGAGCACCGAGATAGCTGGCTCAGAGAGGCTGTGCAAGAGTATCTGCGAACGAAGTTCGGTAAAGCCGGGTACCAGAACGAGGATAAAATCAGTGAGGTAGCCCGAGCCTGGAGTGTAGGGAAGTGCATATACATGCACAGTGTGGTTTATCGGCCAGAATCTGGGTCGGTACAGCCATATTCTGTCAGTATAACAGACCATAATGGGAAGCAGGTAAGAAAGCCTGACCCAAGACATTATTACTAGTTGGATCTCCCCGTTGGGAGTAACCGTGTGCTGTTGTTGTTACGCCATCTGGTGAATGGTTTGATGCATATCCTAACCTGCAATGTGTTTGTTTCCCAGATGTTCATCTGCAGGATTGTGCTGCTAAAGTTAGGTCCAAGTGGGGACCATTGGAATCCACCTGAGGGAGAATGTAGCCCCGGTAAGAAATGGGGGCTATATATCTTTCTCCTACTGGTGTAAGTCCTGCTAAGGGCAGGCCACCAGTAGTTAACATGGGTTTTTCCTGCTTCAAGCCCTGCCAGGATTGGTGGAGGTAGGCACCTGACTCTGTGGCTAATGCAAGAGACACAGGGGAGGGGCCTGCTGACATCATGATGGGCAGGGCTGTCTCTATTTAGTTGCTGTTCCTGTGTGTTCTGTGTCAGTCTGTTGGAGTTGGAGTGTCTGGCTGGACAGTCAGACTGTGTGAGCTAGCTAGGTTCCAGAGGAGTAGGGCCTAGTTAGCAAGAGGTGGACCACTGCCTCTCACCCTGCCTAGGGGGTGAGGGAAGAGCTAGCCCCACCCTGAGTGCCTGCTAGCCCCATCCTGAGGGTGCACTTCTGGAGGGAAGGAGAAGGAGGAACAGACCCATGTACATTGTGCTGTGTGCTGTTGCTGTGTGCTGCTGCTGTGTGCTGTAGTACTGCTGCTGGAGAATAAAGACATTGCTGCTTTTATACAAAAGAACTGACTGAGACTGGAATCTCTCTTCCCTGAGTGGGAATTCTCTGTAAGGGGTCCACCCCATATCCCTGTGGCTTATAGAGATGGAGGCGCTGCACCGTTGCTAGAGAAGATGGAGGCACATACCCCAGAAGCATAGAAGCCTGTCCCTGTTATCCCCAATACAAACGCGGGAGACTCAGGCCCTCCTGTTCCTCACAGGTATGCACCACCAACATGCATGTAGCCAGCCCTCACTACACCCTAGAGGTCCAGTCTGCGACCGGGGGGGGGGGTGGAACATGGGTTACAAATGTATACTACTGTCCTACTCCAAAATGAGATGTTACTTAGTTCACTTAGAAAAGTCATATGATACGCAATCGTTAAGAATCACACTTCCAATAATTAATGATTTGAAGAGAAAAATGTACTCAACAACAATGTTCAGTGTGGAATTTTCTGTGTCCACCCAGTTCTTATTTGCAGTATGACTTTCCTTTATTATTATTATCGTTTATTTGTAAAGTGCAAACATATGCCACAGTGCGGTTAAATGGAGGTCCAATGGGGGTCACATTTTACTCTGGTCTTTTACTGTTACACACACCTATTATATGTATAATCTCTAACTGTGCATGCAATGTCTTGTATATAATGTACACCCTGTTCACTTATGTAACTATGTATTTGTAACCATGTATTATTTGTCATCTTAACTCTATGCCCTGACATACTTGAAAGCGAGAGGTAACTCTCAATGTTTCACTTCCTGGTAAAACATTTTTATAAATAAATAAATACAAATGTAATTACATAAACAGCTACATACAAGCACAAACGCACAAACGGATCCAAAAGGTAATGAGATCCCTGCTCATAAGAGATAACAATCTGTCTTATGTATTTATTTGTTTCATGACACCTATCTGCATAGAATGTTCAGAGCTGAAAGATCCATTTGCAGTATAAATCAGTACAGTAGCTCTTAATACAAATAACAAGCGTATCCCTATTATCTCTCTCTACTGTATATCTATATATAACAGATTGGAAAAAGCACACAACACTAGTTCATTACCATAAAAAATAGAACAGCTTTATTAAAAAAGGGGGGAGACAAATGCCCACTTACAAGATGAAAAATAAAAACAAGCATTGAATAAGACACCGGGTTACCCGCAACCGGCTGGAGACTCCACAGTCAACTCGAGAAAGATCTTAATCCGTGCAGACATGCAGCAGCAATGGGGATCCACGAACCTGCGCTCGAGTATACCTGTCACCGGAGACCTGTTTTTTTAACACCTTTTCACTGGGATCATTCACTGGGCATAACATTTAGTCTATTCGGATAAAATCAGCAGACACATACATGGAACACAATACACAGAAGAATACACTCTTACTGGGGGTCTGGGGTCGAAAACTAGCCTCAAATAGGTGCAGGGTGCCTCCTTCAGAAGGCTTACCCTGACCGGGAAATTCCTCCTGGCTTCCTGGTCCTCTTTTCAGCTAAAAACCTGTCACGCCTGTATGCCCGCAGACCTAGCAAGACCCCAGTACTGAGGTGGGAACAGTATTGCACTACACACCCACAGCAGTGGGAGCAAGCCCGGAGTGTGGTATAGCGTTTCTGGGCCTGTAGAAAGAGTGGTTAGAGATACTTGCAACGTTCTTAGGAGTAAGCGTAGGGATAGTCGTGTCCGTGTGCCAATGTCCAAGGGGTCCAGAGAGTAGAGTCGTCGGTGTAAAAAGCCAGGTCCAAGGGTTCCAGAGAGCAGCGTGGTCGAGAGCATAGCAAGGTTCAAAGGGATACAGAGAGCAGGGTAGTCCAGGACAAGCAGAGATCAAAGCCAGGGAAATCCAAGGTAAACACAGGAGCAGGATAAAGCAGGGACACAGAGGGAGCACAGCATAGGTCAGCACACAGGGAAACAGGAACTATGCAGAGCGAGGAGGAAGTGGACAGACAGGGATTATAAAGGGAGACACACCAATAGGAGAGAGGGGAGGAGCAGAGAGAGAAGTGGGAGACAACAGGAATAGGTCAAGGGGATGAGAGGAGGAGACAGAAGGGCAGTCAAGGGAGTGACCTGTGGAGATTGGAAGGAGGAGTCAGGATCGTGGCAGACCAGAGAAGAGGAGCATGTGCGCGTGCCCTCTGTAAGTTGATGGTGTGCGCGCACAGGCTGCGAGAGGGAGATGACCGGGAGGAGGAAGGGACCGGGAGGAGGAAGTAGAAGTGGGACAGAACCCAGAGGCGGAGCGTGTACGCGCGCCCTCCGTGAGCTGCGGGGGTGCGTGCACAGGCCGCGTCACCAGGCACACAGAGCACCGCGCCACGGGAGCAGCGCTGGAAGGAGGCAGAGGAGCGGACGGAGCCACCGGGGACGGTAAGGCAGAGACCGCGGGCATAACGGGCGTCTGGGAGTGAGGATTGTCACTGCAGGAGGTCGGGGACCGTGCGGGTGCGCGAGGCCTGCGGGGCAAGCGCTGAGGTAGGGGGAGAGAGGTAGATGGAGCGGGACAGGAGTGGGAAAGGGTAGAAGGATTGGTGGATGATGGGACAGTGGGAGAGACAGAAGTGGAAGGAATCCCCTGGATCGTCACAGTATCCCCCCCTTGAGGATCGATCTCTAAGCGATCCAACCAGGGCTTGAGAGGGAACTTCTTGTGGAACTGGAGGAGTAGCCTTGGGGCATGGATATGCCGTGCTGGTACCCACGAACGTTCTTCCGGACCGTACCCTTTCCAGTGCACCAGGAATTGTAGCCTATTTTTGTACCAGCGGGAATCAATAAGTGATTGGACCTCATACTCCTGTTGTCCAAGGGTGGAGACAGGATTGGGTTTCCGAGAGGGGACAGGAAAATGAGGGCTGGGTATGAAGTGTTTGAGAAAGGAAGCGTGGAACACTGAAGGAATCTTCATGGTAGGAGGTAGGTCGAGGCGGTAAGCCACAGGGTTAATCCTCTCCAATATTTTAAATGGACCTAGGAATCTAGAAGATAGTTTGGGCGATGGTGTTTTCAGCCAGATATTTTTTGATGATAACCACACCTGGTCGCCAGGTTTGAAAGAAGGCCCAGGTTGACGATGACGGTCTGCCTTGTTTTTTTGCTTGGCCACCGCCGATTGTAACGTCTTGAGGATCCTTTTCCAAGATTCTTGAAGATTGACAACGTGAGAGTCGGCCGCAGGAATGCCCGAAGGGGTGGGCGAAAGAGGATGGCTACTGGGATGGAAACCGAAGTTAATAAAAAAGGGGACTCCTGAGTAGACTCGTTTCTAAGAGAGTTTATAG
Source organism: Ascaphus truei (assembly GCF_040206685.1). Taxonomy (NCBI): domain Eukaryota; kingdom Metazoa; phylum Chordata; class Amphibia; order Anura; family Ascaphidae; genus Ascaphus; species Ascaphus truei. The sequence continues at coordinate 175,001,333 of NC_134487.1, read as the reverse complement.
CGAATTCGGCCCATGGTAAAAGATCCACCCAGTTGTCTTGTGAGTCTGATATGAAACATCGTAGATATTGTTCCAGGATTTGATTCATCCTCTCTGTTTTGCCATTGGTTTGAGGATGATATCCAGAAGAAAACAAAAGGGAGATACCGAGTCTTTGAGAAAATGCCCGCCAGAATTTCGAGATGAACTGTGATCCACGGTCAGAGACAATAAAAATGGGAAAGCCATGTAACCTAAAAATTTCTTTAGAGAAGACATCCGCCAATGTGGCAGAGTTGGGAAGACCCTTGAGGGGAATAAAGTGAGCCTGTTTAGAGAACCTGTCTACTATGACCAAAATGGTGTTCATCCCTTTAGAAATGGGCAGTTCAACAATGAAATCCATTGAAATGTGTTTCCAGGGTTGTCCCGGAATGGGAAGAGGTAAGAGAAGTCCAGAAGGTTTGTGATGGAGTGTCTTACTCTGGGCACATACAGGACAGGCGGTGGTAAAGTTGAGAATGTCTTGGTTCATTTTAGGCCACCAAAAAGTCTGTTTAATTAGATCTGGGGCCCCCTGGGAAGCCAGTAATGGTGAAACATGCATAGGGTATGTCTGACGTCACCGTCACGTGATGTCGGCTCATCGGTGAGGTGTGGGCTTCACATTGGCTGAGTGCTTCATAGACTGCGTCCGTGGGCAGCAAAAGCACTCAGACCCTAGGGTTAGTCTCTTATATATCCACATCTGGTATTATCCAACTAGCATTAGACAGTTAAATGCAGCTCTGTTATACTTGAGGTGCCTATGGCTGTTTCATCTCAGCCATCATTACGATTAGCCTTATCTTGCATTCAGCTGACAAGCCTGCATTTAACTGCTTATACCCCACTGCTACAGGGGTTTTGATAGAGACCACCCAGATTATAGGGTTCACTAAGGTTTAATCAAGAGGTATATATATAAAACACCTCTATTAAACACCCTACCACACCTCTCTGTCTTTTAATTATTTCTTGTTTGTTTTGTGTATGTGGTTTTCTCCAAACAGTTTATTTTAATCAGTTTATAATAAAATACAAGTTTTAATTAGGGCGTACTCTTTTTAGTGCCACACAATAGGGATTCTTTCTCTCCACTTGCCATTTATTCCATTCCGTGTGAGCACCACCCTCCCATCCACTGTTTGGTGTTTTTCCCTCCCAGTGCTTGAGCAGAGTTAATTCTGCAGCTTTCATCTGTCTGCAGATTCCTGTTTGTTTCCATTCTTGAAGAGCCAGTTTTATGGCCAAAAGTTCACGATTACAACACCATAATTCCTTTTGGCAGATGAAAATTTCCGTGAAAAAAAACCACAGGGGTGAAGTTTCTCTTGGGGAGAAGTCCTCTGGGAAAGGACTGCGCCGGCTCCTACGTCCGAGGCGTCGACCTCCAAAGTGAAGGGGAGGGAGGTATGCCGATGATGAAGGATGGGTGCAGAAACAAAAGCCTTTTTAAGAACCTCAAAATCATGAATAGCCTCAGGAGACCAGGAAGCAATATCAGCGCCCTTCTTGGTCAGTGCGGTGATGGGAAGAGCAATAGGAGAAAACATTTTTATGAATTTCCTGTAATTGTTGGCAAAGCCGAGAAAACGCTGCACAGCCTTGAGTGAATTAGGCAGCGGCCAATCAAAAACAGCTTTCAGTTTCTCTGGATCCATGGAGAAGCCTTGGCTGGAGATGATATAGCCTAGGAAGGCAGTAGAGGACTGGTGGAACAAACACTTCTCCATCTTGGCAAATAAGTAATTAGAACAGAGTCTAGAAAGCACCAGTCTGGTATGTTGAATGTGTTCCTCCAGATTTTTAGAAAAAATTAGAATGTCGTCTAGGTAGACTATAACAAATGTTCCCAGTACATCGCGGAAGATGTCGTTCATGAACTCTTGAAAAACGGCAGGAGCGTTACATAAACCAAAGGGCATAACAAGATATTCATAATGTCCAGAACTTGTGTTAAATGCAGTCTTCCACTCGTCCCCCTTCCTTATGCGAATGAGATTATAGGCACCTCTTAAGTCGAGCTTTGAGAAGATAGAGGCCCCCTGGAGACAATCGAACAGTTCTGAGATAAGCGGGAGGGGATACCGATTCTTCACCGTGATCTTATTGAGTCCGCGGAAGTCAATGCACAGTCTAAGCGATCCATCCTTCTTCTTCACAAAGAAGAAGCCAGCCCCGGCAGGGGAGGTAGAATTGTGGATGAATCCCTTCTCCAAGTTTTCCTGAATAAAGGACGTCATGGCCTCGGTCTCCGGGACAGAGAGTGGATAAGATTTAGACTTTGGCAGGACAGTCCCGGGAATGAGATCGATAGGACAATTGTACGGATGATGTGGAGGGAGAATCTCCGCTTGTACCTTGTTGAACACATCCAGATATTCATGATACACGGTAGGAAGGGTCAATAGATTGGAAGAAACGGAATCCAGACCGGCCAGTACCGCAACAAGAGACTTCACAGGAGCGGCATCTGCGGACGAAGGCCATTGGAGAGGCCGAATACCGGTCCAGTCAATATTCGGATTGTGGAGTTGAAGCCAAGGCAATCCTAAAATAATTTGCACAGTAGGAGATTGAAAAATTTCGAACATGATTATTTTCTTATGACCATCAGCCAGGGTCAATGTAAAAGGAAAAGATTCCCAAATGATAAATGCCATATGGAGTGGTCGGCCGTCGATGGCCTCAAGGCCAATGGGGGTCTTCCTTCTGACCATGGGAATTTGGTTCTCCGACGCGAACGTCTGGTCCAGGAAGTTACCACCCGATCCTGAGTCGACGAAAGCTTCCACCTTCAGACAAAGGATTGGACCCTCCAACGTGGCAGGAAGCATCAACTTCTTTGAGAGAGCTTCAGAAGATGAGGGGCAAGGAGAGACAGTACCCAGTAGAAGCCCCTCTACCTTTACTGGGTGTGCCCGTTTCCCGGCTTCAGGGGACAGTTAAGGAGACGATGTTCCGGAGAGGCACAATAGAAGCAAAGTCTATTCAGGCGACGCCGCGCTCTTTCCATGGCCCGAAGTTGCTGACTGCTGACCTGCATCGGTTCCGGAGGCTCCAGTGCCAGGAGAGGTGTTGTATGCGACCTGTGAGAAACAACAGAAGAAGGAGAGCGAGAACAGTGCTTTGCGTGCCGTCGCTCCTGAGTACGCTGATCCATGCGTACACTCAGGATAATCAATTCTTCCAGGGAGGAAGGCGGTCGCTAGGTCGTCTTTCAACGTATCAGAGAGTCCCTGCCAGAACGTGGCGGCGAGTGCCTCATCGTTCCATTGGACTTCAGAGGCCAGCGTGTGGAACTCGATGGCATATTTGGCAGCAGATCTTCGGGCCTGAGAAATGTGAAAAAGAGAGAAGGCGGCTGTCTCACGCCGTGCAGGAGTATCAAACACAAGTTGAAACTCGCGTCTAAATAGAGAGTAATCTTGCGTTACTTCACTTTTGCGCTCCCATAGTGGGGAGGCCCAGGTGAGAACGTCTCCGGTGAGCAAGGCGTAGATATAAACTGGCGAAACACTTTATTCGAGCTCGGCTAGTCCCACGAATTCGGGTATACTCGGGTGTATTGAGGTTTGAGACTGTTTTCTGCCCGAGTGCATTGTGTTATTTTCCAGGCAGGGATTGAAGCATTTTATTCCCGCTGGCTGCAATACTGCACAGTATATATATATAAACTGCATTACAATTCATAAATTTATGCCATCTGGTAGACACGCGAAGCATTGCAGCCTATTGAATCCTAATCATTATCATTTAACAGATCAGCCGCCAGTCAGCCAGGCATGAACCATGGCTGGGAAGGCAAACGCAACGGGGCTTGTCAGAGGTAAGGAGCGGCGCATTCCAGGTATCTGCCAGGTACATACTGGGTATTTGCTCGAATAAAGTGTGTCGCAGCAGTATGCTACTTTAGCATGGCCAGTAGGAAACAGGGAGGGGGACATCTCAAACTGCACCTCACATTGGTTTAAGAAACCGCGGCAGGCAAGGGGGTCCCATTGTAGCGATTCAGAGAAGGAATCCGGGGCCCAGAATTGGCGTAGGAGGTGGCCACAGGTGACCTGCGAGCCATGGGGGTCTCCTGAGGGGAGAACTTGGCCAATTGCTGGGAGACCGTAGATAATTGAGAACTAACAAATTGCAAAGCCTCTAAGGAAATTTCTATGGCAGTACCGGTACCCACCTCAGGGGGGTCTGCGTTTGTTGGGCTCTGCATATTGTCATGCCTGTATGCCCGCAGACCTGGCAAGACCCCAGTACTGAGGTGGGAACGGTATTGCACTACACACCCACAGCAGTGGGAGCAAGCCCGGAGTGTGGTATAGCGTTGCTGGGCCTGTAGAAAGAGTGGTTAGCGATACTTGCAACGTTCTACGTTCAAAGGAGTAAGCGTAGGGATAGTCGTGTCCGTGTGCCAATGTCCAAGGAGTCCAGAGAGTAGAGTCGTCAGTGTACAAAGCCAGGTCCAAGGGTTCCAGGTAGCAGCATGGTCGAGAGTGTAGCAAGGTTCAAAGAGATACAGAGAGCAGGGTAGTCCAGGACAAACAGAGATCAAAGCCAGGGAAATCCAAGGTAAACACAGGAGCAGGATACAGCAGGGACACAGAGGGAGCACAGCATAGGTCACCACACAGGGAAACAGGCACTATGCAGAGCGAGGAGGAAGTGGACAGACAGGGATTATTAGCAAGGGAGAAACACCAATAGGAGAGAGGGGAGGTGCAGAGAGAGAAGTGGGAGACAACAGGGATAGGTCAGGGGGATGAGAGGAGGAGACAGAACGGGCAGTCAGGGGAGTGACCTGTGGAGATTGGAAGGAGGAGACAAGATCGTGGCAGACCAGAGAAGAGGAGCGTGTTCGCATGCTCTCTGTAAGTTGATGGTGCGCGCGCACAGGCTGCGAGAGGGAGATGGCCCGCGTGGACCGGGAGGAGGAAGTAGAAGGGGGACAGAACCCAGAGGCAGAGCGTGTACAACCGTGAGCTGTGGGGGCGCGTGCACAGGCCGCCTCACCAGGTGCACGGAGCGCCGCAGGAGCAGCGCTGGGAAGAGGCAGAGGAGCGGACGGAGCCACCGGGGACGGTAAGGCAGAGACCGTGGGCATAACGGGTGTCTGGGAGCGAGGATTGTCACTGCAGGAGGTCGGGGACCGCTCGGGTGCGCGAGGCCTGCGGGGCAAGCGCTGAGGTAGAGGTAGAGAGGTAGATGGAGCGGGACAGGAGTGGGAAAGGGTAGAAGGATTGGTGGAAGATGGGACAGTGCGAGAGGCAGAAGGGGAAGGAATCCCCTGGATCGTCACAAAACCTTAGCCACGACCTCTACGTTCTAATCTAAGAACTTGGTACTCATGTTTGACTTAGTCCCTGCTGTGCAGGCTTTCCTAGCTTCAAAAATGAAGCCGGCTGCTCTGCTATTCGGAACAGATCAACTTTGAAAAGCCCGCCCACGCTTCACCGACTCAAACCACAAGATGGTCTGGTTCTCTGACTCGGCCGTCTCTCTATATACCCTCCACTGTTCTATCTTAAGCATGGAAGTAGATGAAGCGACCAATCAGAACATGAGGATTGCATCTCACTATCCAATAGAAACGGGGGCTCGTCTCTTGGCTGATGTCAGAGGAGGAGGCATGCTAAGCCGGTTAGAAAAGCCGGGTAAGCGGGAAATATGAAGTAGCCAATGGGAAATGCACCTACGAGCTGCATCTTCCCCCAGCTAACCTATTGCCACCCGCTGGGCAGGCTCCACCTGGTCTAGCAGTCTTAAAAGGTGTCCCCACTGGGTGCCCTTTGTACTCCGGACCTGGCAAATCGCCCTTCCTCTCTCACCAAATGATTTTGTCACCTCTGGACATCCTCTCTCCTTTGAACTCCGATGTCTATACAAACATCCCGGCACCTATGTGGATGCCCGGGCTGACTGTATAGACAAAAATACAGTATGCACACAACACTATAAAACATGTTTTAATAAGGAATATGGGGGCTAAGCACTAAGCTCTGATAAGTCACTTTTAGACCGTAAAGTGCTCTGCGATCGTGATTTTTGGCTCAACCCGATGCACTAAGCTACGCAAATAGGTACTTTGCGGTCTAAAAATGACTTTTTTCAGGATTTTTTTCTTAGTCCAACTTTGCTCGATCGCAACCCTGTTTGCGTGAAATTCTGCCCTTAAGCGGGATGCACTAAGCAACGCAACATTAGCAAACGCAAAAGTTGCGTTGATAAGAACACGTCAGGTCAGAGTAGACGCAAAGAAATCTGGACTTAGAAAAAAATCTTGCTTTTTATTTTTGCATGCGCAAAACCCATACAGCAGGCCGGCGGGTGTCCCCGGCTGACCCTGCGGGGGTCCCGACGGAGCCCGGGGGTCACGCGGGTGTCCCTGGCTGACCCCGGGGGTGTCTGGGTGCCCCAGCTCACCAAGCGGGGGTCCCCGCGGGAGTGCGGGGGTCCCTGCGGGAGTCCCGGGGTACCCGCGGGCCTGCAGTACCAATGTTGCACCTCCAAAAATAAGAAACAACAATTATAACTAAATACACCCCCCTAACACATACCATACAGTAATGGGCAAAATTACTATTATCCAAATATGGATAATAATGCATTTGGCCATTTTAAATACATATAACATTCAATAAATACAGTCAAAACATATTACACTTACCTTTTACAGGCACCCACGATGAAGGCCATCTTCATCCTCATCTTCATTCTGCCCATGCCCCTACGGTGCTTCAAAACATGCACAACAATTACAATAGCCAATGTAATGTCCCCTAACCCCTTAATCACCATAGCGGTTATTAACCGCTTCAGTCATTAAGGGGTTAACCCACCCTCACCCACCACTCGGGAGGCTTACATACCATCCCACTCTAACCCCCACCCCGTGAGGCCTAACCACCCTCACCCACTACCCACAAGGGAACCTTACCCACATACCCTTGGGGCCAATACCCCCCGCCCCCCAACACCTACAGTACAATAATGTGCCAAATAACTATTATCCAGATATGGATAATAGATTATTTGGCCATTATTAAACACATAAAACATGCATAAATCAAAACATGCATTTTTAATTTTAAAATCACCACAGTGCATGTTAAAATAAATCCAGCAGCCATTGCAAATATAAAGAAACCAAACTGCAGCTACACAAATGTCTATGAAATGTTACACAATTGCATTGAGTGTGTACATGATGCAATTAATCTGTGCATCATATCACACTATGCAAAATATATGTAACAATAAAATACACTATGAACAATGTCCCCTAACCACCAATGCCATCTTGAAAATCAATTAGAAACTAACCAACATCAATACAATTAGCATCAATCAATTAATCCATTTCCTCAAACAATTAAAATACAATACAAATCAATTATACAATTCCCTATTCAATTGCTAAAGCCAAACTATTGCCAAAACTATTCTAATTTAAATTAACCACCATCATTCTAATCTAAGTACCATAAAGAAGCCATTAGCTAAATACAAATTACATTATTCACAACAATGACAAAAAAAGATGCTAAATACATTATCCATACTGTACATGAAAAGAACCTAAACATGAGCCAAACAATCAATTATTATCCCTGTATGTCTATCCATACAGATAGATAAACATAACATACAGGGGCAATAATACAGCATAAAATACAATGCATTTACATACAAAATTCACATACAATACACCCATTCAGTGTCCGTGAATGTATTATATACATAGATACGGGCATTAAATGGGAGTGAAAAAATAAAAGACATGAATGAAAAATCATAAAAACCTGTAAAAGTAAAAATAATAAACTTTTATTTTGTTTACTTACCATTAGATGCCAACTCTCCGAAATTCAAGCAACCCGAAAGCACAAGAACCAATCCACAGGTAAGTCATAAAATAAAAAACCATAACAAATCCACGTCTGTGTCTTCTTTCTTCTTTGGGGTCTTCTGGCGTCTTCTTCCATCTTTTTCCATTTTCTTCCATCTTCTTCCATCTTCTTCCATCTTCTTCCGTCTTCTTCTGGCTTCTTCCGTCTTCTTTTGCCATGCCCTTCTTCTCTTCTGAGGAGGAGAGATGTTCCCTCCTCGGCGACTAGCTTCAAAATGAGGCGACATAGGCTTTTATAGGCCTATGACGCCACATTTTTATCAAATGTATCCCACGGTCCTGATTGGGCCGTGAAAACATGTGATTGGCCGATGAAAAAAAAAATAATGACGTCATTTAAAGGCAATGAAAGCACAGCCAATCAGAATGGCTTTGCTTCAATTGCCTTTAAGATGACGTTATTAAAAGAAACATAAACGATCTCACATGGTACGGTAGCCAATCAGAGCGTGGGTACTCCTTCCCATCTCTGATTGGCTCTAGTAGACCATGTGACAGAGGTTTGGGGATGAACGGATGTGACGTCTTTGAAAGCCTGTCACATGGTACTAGAGCCAATCAGAGTTGGGATGTATTTCCCACGCTCTGATTGGCTACCGTACCATGTGAGACCGGCCATGTTTCTTTTAATGACATCATCTTAAAAGCAATTGAAGCAAAGCCATTCTGATTGGCTATGCTTTCATTGCCTTTAAATGACGTCATCATGGTTTTTTTCATCGGCCAAATCACATGTTTTTCACGGCCCAATCAGGACCGTGGGAAACATTTGACCAAAATATGACGTCATAGCCCTATAAAAGCCTATGTCGCCTCATTTTGAAGCTAGTCCCCGAGGAGGGAACATCTTCCCTCCTAAGAAGAGATGAAGGGCATGGCGTAAGAAGCCGGAAGAAGCTAGAAGATGATGGAAGAAGATGGAAGAAGACCCCAGATGACCCCAGAAGACCCCAAAGAAGAAAGAAGACAGACGTGGATTTGTTATGGTTTTTTATTTTATGGCTTACCTGTGGATTGGTTCCTGTGCTTCCAGGTCACTTGGATTTCGGAGAGTGGACATCTAATGGTGAGTAAACAAAAGAAAAGTTAATTATTTTTACTTTTACAGGTTTTTATGATTTTTTGATTCATGTCTTTTATTTTTTCACTCCCATTTAATGCCCGTTAATGTATCTATGTATATAATACATTCACGGGCACTGAATGGGTGTATTGTATGTGAATTTTGCATGTAAATGCATTGTATTTTATGCTGTATTATTGCCCCTGTATGTTATGTTTATCTATCTGTATGGATAGACATACAGGGATAATAATTGATTGTTTGACTCATGTTTAGGTTCTTTACATGTATGGATAATGTATTTAGCATCCTTATTTTGTCATTCTTGTGAATAATGAAATTGTATTTAGCTCATGGCTTCTTTATGGTACTTAGATTAGAATGATGGTGGTTAATTTAAATTAGAATAGTTTTGGCAATGGTTTGGCTTTAGCAATTGAATAGGGAATTGTATAATTGATTTGTATTGTATTTTAATTGTTTGAGGAAATGGATTAATTGATTGATGCTAATTGTATTGATGTTGGTTAGTTTCTAATTGATTTTCATGATGGCATTGGTGGTTAGGGGACATTGTTCATAGTGTATTTTATTGTTACATATATTTTGCATAGTGTTACATGATGCACAGATTAATTGCATCATGTACACACTCTATGCAATTGTGTGACATTTCATATATATTTGTGGAGCTGCTGATTTGTTGGCTTATATTTGCAATAGATGCTAGATTTATTGTACATTGTGGTGATTTTAAGATTAAAAATTAATGTTTTGATTTGTGCATGTTTTATGTGTTTCATAATTGGCAAATAATATATTATCCATATCTGGATAATAGTTATTTTGCACATTATTATACTGTATGTATTGGGGGGGGGGGGGGCGGGGTGTATTGGCCCCAAGGGTATGTGGGTAGACCTCCCTTGTGGGTAGTGGGTGAGGGTGGTTAGGCCTCACGGAGTGGGAGGTTAGAGTGGGAGGGTATGTAGGCCTCCCGAGTGGTGGGTGAGGGTGGGTTAACCCCTTAATGACTGTAGCAGTTAATAACCGCTATGGTGATTAAGGGGTTAGGGGACATTACATTGGCTATTGTAATTGTTGTGCATTTTTTGCAGCACCGTAGGGGCATGGGCAGAATGAAGATGAGGATGAAGACGGCCTTCATCGTGGGTGCCTGTAAAACGTTTGACTGTATTTATTGTAATTGATATGTATTTAAAATGGGCAAATGCATTATTATCCATATGTGGATAATAGTAATTTTGCCCATTACAGTACTGTATGTGTTAGGGAGTGGGGGAGATGTGTGTTGTTTATTGGGGGCAATTGTCCCCAATAAACATGCTAATGTGCCTTAACCCCTTCATTGCCTTAGCGGCTATCCGCTACCGGGGCCTGTAACTCGGGAAGCAGGAGGTCTCTGAGGCAAAAATAAATGCTGTTCAGCTCAGGGGACCCCCTGCTCCCGCACACTATTATTTAAAATACATTAATGCAGCTTCATTACCATTGCGGATAGCTGCTACGGTAATGAATTATTGTTTATTGTTATGTGTGTTTTAATACTAGTGTAGATGTGCAGGGAGTCTCCTGAGCTGAACCGCATTGGTTTCAGCCTCGGGGACCCCCTACTTCAGGAGATACAGGCCCCTTTATGGGGTGCCGGTATCCCCTGCAGAATGTAAATAACCCGGTCATGTGACGCAGGAGCTTTAAACTGCAGGGGATACCGGCACCCAATAACGGGGCCTATATCTCCTGAAGTAGGTGGTCCCCGGACCTGAAACCAATGCGGTTCAGCTCGGGAGATCCCCTGCTCATGTACACTATTATTAAAATGTATTTATTTAGTGTACAATCGCCTGTAACAGTCTTGCATGGAGATAGCAAATCTCCATGCAAATGTTACATGCGGCTTTTTTTTCTATCAGCTAGCGAACGGAAAGGTTCAGAACGCTAGCAGGGGGAAAAAAAGCATCACGTACACTGTGGCTGTTTTGAGCTATTTTTAGCTATTTTGAGCAGGTACCTTAAAAAATGGCCTCAAGGCCTTAGTGCATCGCGTCCCCGGCTTCACTTTTTAACGAACCTGCTTTTTGGACAAATCAGAACGCAAAGCCACTGAGCTTAGTGCATAGCCCCCCTACAGTATGTCTTGGGGAACCATTTACCTGTGAAGGAGATGGGTCTGGGATACTTGGGCTCGAAAACCAGAATTCTGGGGGACACTGCAGCCCCGGTGTAATTCCCCTCACGTATCCGCAAATCATGTTTGCACATCGGGGAGAATTATGGGACTACTGGTAACTTTGTCCACCTGAACTCCAGCAAACCAGATAAAGGCATTTCTACCCAAATATCCCACCTAAAACTTAAACTCCTGAAGTTTTATGTTTCTGGAACAAAGGGAACAGTAAAACCAAAACAGGTCATGTTATTATGAAGACTGGCTACCCCCCTACCGTCACAATGTCGACATCCGATTGGAACATAAATGTCCTCATTGAAATGTCCGCATGTATTGCTACACAAGCCAACAAAGTGTAGTTGTTCACATTAAGGGGGTATCCCAAAATATACGGAGGTCAGATGCCTGTTGTGGGAGTATCATGCACGGTCCAGCGTTGCCTGTCAAGGCTGCGTGACGACGCATTATCCCTACTCGTTTCGTCAGCTAACGGCTGACGTCATCCCCTGATACATATACATTATAGATGTCTATTATTGGAAGTGATACTTCCATAGAAGAGCGCCCCCCCTCACTGCAGAAGTGGCTTTCTCCATGATCACGGGATATTGTTCCAGTCTGGTATGCTATTTTTTTATATTTGGACTTGACATGTGGACACTTTGTTCTTTCACTTTTTAATTTATTCATGTATATATACATGCACTTTAATGCACATATTGTTTATCTGTATGTGTAGCCAGGTCCCCCTCTGGGCTTTCCCCTGCCCCTCTCTACCTTCCGGTCAGCATGGGAGGGTGCAGGTGCATCTGGCGGGTGCCAGTGAGGGGAGGAGGTGATCGCATCGCCGGCGGCAACCTTTGCCGTGTGCCGCCATCTTGTGCAGAGTTACACATGCGCAGTCCGGCAGCAGCAATTTCCGCTTGCGCATGCACAGAAGGTTGTGAGTGCAGCGGCCATCTTGCTACACCATTGCACAAGCACAGAAGGTTCCCCGCAATGGCCATTACACCCAGAAGCGCACTTGGGCTGCAAGAACACATGGTCTGTTATAGCCAATAAGGTTGCAGCAATCCCCTGCGTCCAGATAGATACATTTTGCACGCTGCCAGGCAAGTTAGTCAGAGATGGGACACAGGGGAGGTTGTATGAGTGCAGGGGTCTGTGACCCTTGTACTAGGCCAGACATTCACCCTAGGCCCCAGCTAGGCCCCGATTCCCCTGTAAGCATGTGGCTGCTACAGGGACAGGCCTTAGACTGGGACACTGCCCCATTAGCGGATCAGGTTAAGGGACACAGCTGCAACGCTGCGTAGCACTTGCAGCCTGTGGTCTGGGACCAGACCACCACTGCAAGGTACAGAGACTATCTTCATGGTGCGAAACTCCAGCGGGATACCACCCCACGTGGAGGTGGACTCATCGCTGGATCAGCGGATCCACTCTGTCTTCCTGTCAGCGTGCCCGGGTGTGGACACACCCGGCAGTTACCTCACCACAACACGTGCAACAACCAACAACTCAAATTAGTGGGCAGAACTGTCTCACACATTGGGGTTGGGTATGGGATTCTTGGGACAAGGTGTTGAGAATATGGTGGTGGGTTACGGCCGTGCGAGGCTTGGTGGGTAGTTGTACCATATTTGTGATCAGTAGAACCGTTCATATATCTGTTGCCATTAAAGGTTATTGTAATTTTACCCTGTGTGTGATTATTGTCATTGGGTCCTGTGAGGGACTCCTTTCACTAGGCTGGGATACCTCTCAGGTGGAGGCGCTGCACCGATACTATTATTATGTCACCCTGGGCTTCCCGTGGCGGAGGCTTAGGCCACATGTTAGCCAACAGTAAAGGCAGCACCGGTAGCATATTTACAGCATGACCTCCAAATCTCACTTGGGGGATTGGATTTACAAGGGCTACATTTGGAGGTGCTGCTGAGATGTCATACCTGGGGTGCCCAAACTCAAGTATAAATTATGTCGTTCTCCTTTAGCATTACCTTCCTGCCATGGAGCTACAGTCTTCACTGCTCTAATGATGACTCAACTGTGCTGAAGCAGAAGGCTAGTGCTGTTCTAGTCAACCTGAGGCGAGTAGTCGGGAAGCCTGAAGGGGATGCTCTCATTAACTGAGTCCCAGGGGCCTCTGGAGAGGGTCTGCGATACTTGTATCCAAGAGGAGGTGACGCCCGGTACTGTTAGGTGGGGTCTTATAAGGGGTGCCTGGACGTACTCAGGTGCCTGAATCTCTGCTGGAGGAACCACTGCAGTGCTACTAGCCGTGAATGCACAAGGAGCCACAGAGTAGGCAAACTGGACTGTGATCAAAATGGAGATTCCCTCATCTGGGAATGCTAACCGTGAGTCACACCTAAGATTGCGTCTCCCGCCAAGTCTGGAGAGCGCACGTGCTGCTTGCCCCCAGGCTGCATGACACTGTTTTGCAGAAATCTGTCCGGGAAATCTGGCGAGAAAACCAGAGCCCCACCCATGCGATGTGTGTGGCTTAGTGCAGAACCAGAACCACTCTTTGCTAATGTGTGCCCCTTTACTTGAATTCCACCAGGGGGAGGGGGCACAGTGATTCTCAATCAGCAACTTCTGTCCACACTAAGGGAGGTACAGGATGTGCCGAACCGCACCCTCAGTTGTATGGAGTTTGGCGAGCAAAAGGACTGTACATAACATTTCTTTTGTGCCCATGCTTACAAAAAGACCTGAATATCTCTGTTGGTATGGACTTTGAACCCTATGAGCGACCAAGAGTGGTTCTGGTAATGAAGGTGGAGGGAAAAAGGTACATCAGATGCCTATGCCCCAAGGGTGATTTTCCAGGTGGTGGGTTGATCTAGGGAGCCAAGTGTGCCTGCTGCGGAGCACTGTTCCTGAAACCCACGATGATGCGGCCGACGGAATTCGCAGAGAAAGATGTGACTGACCCCTTTACCCAGGCAGTCGATGCTGCTGCTATTCAATCTACCTCAACTATGGAGGCTTTGGAGGGCCCATGCGTCCTAACAGACGTTCCAGGGTGTCCGTGCACCCCGGTTTCAGACTCGGTTCCAGAGCCGGAACCTCAGATGTCAGAACCACCAAGTAAGGTGACTACCCAGGGAGAGTTTTGAGTGCTTCCACTAGTGGCGCAGAGGCGGGATTACTTTCTGCCGATTGCCACCCGTGAATGCGAGGTGCCCCGATGCCTTTCACCTGTGGAGGTGTCCTTACCATCATCATCTTCTACCAATGACAGTAGCCAACGATCTGTGGTGATGCGCCAGCCAGTGGACCACCAAAGTGAAGCTGAGGACAAAGAACCACCTACATTTAAAGTGGAGCAGCAGAGTCCAGAGACCACACATGGCAAGTGCTGGTGTGCCCAGAACCGCAGAGAAGTTCCACGGCCATGGCGGTGTCCAGTGCAGCAGAGGCCATACCTGACACCATTCCAAATGACCTGATAACCGTTGGGAGCCAGCGGAGCGGTGAGGCACCACACCCTTACTCTCTGCAAAGATCTTACATATGCTGGACTTGATGCTGGACTCTCCTGCATACATGCGGTGATGTCATCTTCCTTCATAGCCCTCCATCGATCTTCAATTATTCCATCATGTTTATATTTTTATGATCATGCATATGTAAGATTTTGCAGTGTCTATTAACTGACCCCTTTTGAGTTTGTTTATGGACAGTTATGCTATGGGGATGGTTCTATAGCGGGGGAAGGGCGGGGGCTCCCGAACCCCAGGACGTGACTGCGCTTTGCACACTTTATGTGTCTGGCGTCAGGCGCGTCATCACTGGGGGGGGGGTGGAGTATACCGTTACTTCACACCCTCTGCTACTATCCCCTTTAGCATACTATGTAGTTCCTAGCGTGGTCACTCGAGCATGCGCACTACATCGATGACGGAGGGGGCGGGTCCTGACGCGGCGACGCACGTTGCTAGAAAAAACTAAAAAATTTTTTTTTACAAACATGCAATATTTTACTTACCATTAGAAGCGCTGGCCCTCCTACTCCCGGGGAAACAGGAAGCTCACGTACCGCAATGGCCTCATACAGAATCTAATGCTATCCACCATGAAGATCCGTATCAGGCACCCAAATCTTCTTTCTTCGATCTTTAATCACCTTCTTCTATCTTCATCTGTCATTATTTCTTGATCTTTATCTTCTGTGTTCATCTGTCAATCCATAAAAACCCATGGTAGAGCCCAACCAATGTTGTCTCGTCATCTTCTTGGGCGCAAATGAGGCGTCACAGCCTTAAATAGGACTTGTGACGTCACATTTGGGCGGGAACTGGTTTAACAGCCATCTGATTGGCTGTTAAAACCATGTGCCGATTTAATTTTTTTTTTAAATTATGTAATTGAAAGGGAATGATGCCAGCCGTTAGGGGTTGCCGGTATCTCCTATACAAGGTAATGTCCCAATCACGTGATGCGGGAATCCAATGCATAGGAGATACCAGCACCCCCTAACGAGGCCTGTATCTCGGGAAATAGGGGGTCCCCAGACCTCAAAACAACGCGGTTCTGCTCCGGAGACCCCCTGCACATCTACACTAGGAATAAAATGTATATTAAAAAACATAAATTTCTCTGCAGCAGAAATGAATCGCCAGGTTAGGCTTTTCAGAGGGTCAATCCTATCGCTGGCTGCAACTCACCCGTTTTGGGAATTTTGCTATCACAGGTAAACGAGACTTTCTGAATACCATGATAGCAACGCTCCAAAAAACATTTTTAATGTTTCTAATGTAGGAAGCATTTCCAAAGTGACAGCCCCCTTCCCCTTCTGATAGGCTCTGGCTCTTGAGCCCCGCCCTCTCTCTTGCAGTGCACCAATTGTATCTAGTAACAGCTCAGTCAATCATATTCCAGGACTACATTGCCCAGAATGCTGTGCAAAAAACGAATTAAATATCCCGGAACATGCGATTGATTACAGGAGAATAGATCGATCTGCAGCTTAGCTAATCAGTGTGTAGATTGTTTTGATGCACATAGTGAATGGGAAAATATATATATATATTTTTTAAAAACGGCAGCTTGAACTGCAGCTTTAATATATATTCACTATCTTTGCTGGTATGCATATAAAGATTTTTGTTCATAACCCAAACCTATGTCACTATTATTTTAATTGGCTGGAGTGGCTTATTTAAGACCAGTGCAGTAAACCCAAGAAAGGGTTAGATATGATAGCCCAAAGCAGAAATGTAATTAAAGGGATCTTATATTAATCCAGGAGGGCTAACAGAAAGGACAATGATTTATGAGCAATATTGCTGGCATTTCCAGGAGTCATAAAGCCATTAAAATGAAGATCTTAAAACTATTAAGTTAGGAAGGCAGCTATAATTGGACCAGAATTCCTTGAGTTTGTGGGGCATATAGTTTCATAGTGATGGATTAACTCCTTCTCTTCTGGAGAGATAAACACTGCATTTGCAGTGCACTGCTGTCCAATAAGGCAGAGAAGGGACTAATGTTAAAAGGAGACCATGCATTTAACCCAGACACATGTGCCACATGTTGTAGGAAGAGTGACGTGTGATACATTTTGATAATAATTCCTGGAACAATGAGGCACACGTGAAATATCAGAGAGGCTGAAGTGCATTGAGATTTGTTGCTATACCCTTGTTTTCTGTACACTTCCTATCCAGTAAAACTTTAGGTAAATGAATAGAGTTGGAGGGATAGGATGGAGCTGTTTCAGGAAAAACATAATGAAAAAGGATTCATAAGGAATCTCTACATACTACAGCTTCTCTAACACTTCCTGTGTCCGAAAAGACATCACAAATCACATAAAAAATCACATCATAAATCAAAGATGGCTGCCTTATGGCAAGAAATGCATAGAGCCCTGTTAACTAAAAACTCATAATGTCACGTTACCAAAATCAGTAATGGACATTATATTATCTGAGATAAATGCATATCCACAAATTTAATAAAATGCAAAAATAATGGCCATTGGCATCATAAAAATAGAATTCTATTTTGCTTGTGTAACCAGTGACTTTTATAATTATACTATGCAGGGGCAGTTTATACGTCACAGGGTGCACTAGCAAAACAATACGAGACTCTCCTTTATTTCTTTCCCACATGTCAAGATCTAGCTAGGAGTAATGCCACCTGTAGGTATCACAACTAACGTCCCATTAAAACCATACATTAATCTTATTAGATCTTTATCAATAGGTGGGTGTAGGGCTGCTGACTGGGGGGGAGGGGTAGAGCTGGGACAACTGTCTTGGGCCAGATGTGTGCGTGGGCCCCGGTTAGCCAACGCTAGAAGTTGTGCCTGGTCACAGGTTGGGCCCCAACTTCTGCAAACAGCTTCCAGGCCTCTGTGGGCTCCCCATCTGAGGCCTTCGTCTCAAATTCCGCCACTTCCCTTATGTGCTGGAAGTTGTGCCCAAGCTGGAGAGTGTGTGCATGTCTGTGTTGTAATTGAGGTGAGGGGGATATAATTGAGTAAGGGGGGTGGAGTATTATTGAGTGAGGGGAGGGGTGTGTGTGTAATTGAGTGAGGAAAGGGGTGGTTAATGGAGTGTGTGGAGGAGGGTGTAATTGAGTGTGAGGAGAGGAAGTGGGGTGTAAGTGAGTGTGAGGAGGGGAGAGGGTAATTGCGTGTGAGGAGAGGATTAGAGAGAGGGAGAGTATTCAAACGGGAGGGGATAGAGTGATAGAAGTGGGTTGAGTGAAAGGAGGGGGGAATTGAGTGTGAGAAGCAGGGGGTGATGGATGAGGGTGAGTGAGCAAGAGAGGAGGTGTAAGAAGGGGAGAATTGAGAGGGAAGTGTGAGAGAAGGGAAAAGAGCAGAGGGGGGAATGGGTGAGAGTGAGGTGGTGTGTGAGAGGGTGAATGAGAGCGAGAAGGGGGGGAGAACAAGAGAAAGAAGGTGGGCTCGCAAGTTTACCGAAACATGAGGCCCGGGTGGAAACATGGTGGTGGGGTGACTGGTGCGGTGACTGGTGGTGGTGGTGAGAGTGGGAGGCTCCTGCAGTCTGTTCCATTGGAAGCAGGGGAGTCCAATCAACAGCAGCAGAGCTCAGTGGTTGCAGCTGGGCATTAGAAGCGTATAGAAAATAAAAGAATAAATCCTTGTGACTGGCATTTTGGAGCATTATGATCGTTGTATGGACACTTAGTAGGTAAGAAAATAATTTGCAATGGCTGTCCCAATTATTATTGCCATCTATTAGCTAACATTTCTACATTCCCATAAAACTGACATTTACATATAAATGTAATTGTTTATATATTGTGAAAGAGTCACTAACTCAGTAGGCTGGAATGGAGGATATGTGTACCTTCTAGCACTCAACCAGTTAATCCTCCCTGGAGTTGTCAAGAACACCTGAAATCTAATTAATCAGCCCGGGCTGAACTTCTGAAAACAAGGAAGTGTTTGGTCACAGGCTGAGCCTGACACAGAAAGGCAGTGAGAAAGACTGACCGGTTTTCCCTCAGAGAAGGAGGGAGATAGAAGGGCTCCCCAGCTACCAGAGGCTGTTTTAAGAAGTTGGCAGATTGTGAGAGAAGCTGCTGAGAGAGCCGTGCTGAAGCAGTTTAAAGAAGCTGAGAGAGAGTGAGAGAAACTGCTGAAAGAGCCGTGCTGAAGCAGGGACATCGCCAGATGGACTAAGATAAGCAAAACCCTTTCTACTGCTACAATATTACAAAAGACTATGCTGTTTCTTTATTGCCTATGCCAGGCAATGTTTTGGGTTGGAAACTGGCTTAGCTGGCTGCCCGGTAGACAGGGCTGAAGAAGTAAGTTAGATCCCTGACCGGGATACACTGGCGACACACTTTATTCGAGCTCGGCTAGTCCCACGAATTCGGGTATACCCGGGTGTATTGAGGTTTGTGACTGTTTTCTGCCCGAGTGCATTGAGTTATTTTCCAGGCAGGGATTGAAGCATTTTATTCCCGCTGGCTGCAATACTGCACAGTATATATATATATATATATACTGCATTACAATTCATGAATTTATGCCATCTGGTAGACACGCGAAGCATTGCAGCCTATTAAATCCTAATCATTATCATTTAACAGATCAGCCGCCCATCAGCCAGGCATGAACCCAGGCTGGGAAGGCAAATGCAACGGGGCTTGTCAGAGGTGAGGAGCGGCGCATTCCAGGTATCTGCCAGGTACATACTGGGTATTTGCTCGAATAAAGTGTGTCGCAGCAGTAGGTTTTTATTTATGCTTTTTATTTTGGTTTGGCTTTCTTAAAGGCACAGTGGGCCTGCGAATATGTTACTTAGCCCCTATAAATAAACCCCACTTAAATAGAAGTACTGTGTTTCTGGCCCTATTTGGGATCAAAGGGACCTCAAAGTGATGTGGTTGTCACATATGGTGGAGAATGCGGGCAGTCCCTAAGGCACCATGCAGCGGAAACTGTGGGGTTGAAGATAAATGCAGGGATTTAAAATGGCTGCCCAACTGAAGTGAAAAGCAAGCAAAGTTTGTCCCAATGTGTATGACCAGTTATGCTACAGCATGCACAGAGAATGTATGTAGTGTGCAATAGCACCCAGAGGTCAGAAGATTGAAAGGTACTGAACTGAAGCAGAAAACAAAAATTTTCTGAAAAAAGTGGAAGTTGCATCTAGCAAGTGCAGTAGGTAAAGCTAATGACTTTTGTTGAAGCGAGTGAATTGACAGCTAGCAAGTGCTGTATGTAAAGCTAATGCCCTTTGCTGAAGCAAGTGAATTGACAGCTAGCAAATGCTGGTTGTAAAGTTTGCCCCGTGGGGTATGAAAGAATTGCTGTGTAAAACTAATGCCTTTTGCTGAAGTGAGTGAATTTGCAGCTAGCAAGTACTGTGTATAAAGATAACGCCATAAGCAAAGTGCTGACTGTCAGAATCTCCCTGCTGAGTTTTAAAATGGCCGAAGTGAAATGTTTATTTTGCAATGTACATAATCATACAAAACAGTGTCCCTTCAGGCCCTACAATGATGACGACGACTCATACCAGATTAATTTAGTATGCTGGGCCTGTCGTAGAGTAGGTCACATGGAAGATGTGTGTCCCCAAATTTTCAAAGACAAACAGCTGCAAAAGCAAACAAGGCCCTGTGAGTACAAGCAAGATGTGGAAGATGATACCAGTGAGTGTGTGCCCAGTACTACTGATGTCTCTTGAGTTAATAAAGCAAAAATGAAGAAAAAGAAAACTGTTCCTCAAGTCACAGAGGAAGTGACCGAACCACCTGAACCTGCGCTGTCAGGACATGCGTCAGAAAGGCGCTGAGATGTGCTTCAGACCAGAGTGATGGGCAGAATTGTCATGGGAACGGTGGCAAAGGTAAATGAAATGGAGGAGCATAGGGATGCTGAATTTCTGTATCCAGGATAAAGAGGCTTTAATTTCTGCACTCCAAGCTGCCCGCCATGATTATGAAGTCCTGTGGCAGGGATTGATGAAGGAACGAGAATGTAACAAGAAGGAGCGAGAATCTAACAATAAGGAGCGAGAAGTGAATGCCGAGTTACAGAGGTGTATACTCCCAGCTTTACAAGAGTACACGGCTTTGAAGAAAACAGAGTGTCTCTTTGTCAGGGTCGCCTAGACCTCCTGCCTAGCCATAGCTTCCTTGTCCACTGGGTCTGCTGCTGCCTTCTGTTGGCTCTGGGTTCCTCTGTCTGTCTGTCTTCTTGTTGCTCCTTTCTCTGTCCTTTATAGCTTGCTTCCTGTCTGTTGCTTTTGCCTTTGCTTGAAGTCAGACTCCTAATGCACATGCCTGTCTTTGATTCCTGATCTGTTCCTGTACCTGTACCTGTATTATAGAAGTCTGTTCACAGTAAAAGCCCTTGCTGGTAATCTGGCTTGTCCCTGTTTGTTCCTGTTCTCAGTCCCTGCCCCCAGACCTGTCCTTGCTCCCCTGTCCTGTTCCAGTCTCCTCGTTGCCGACCTCTGCTTGTTACCTGACTTCGCTACCTGCCGCCTGCCTCGGACCTCTGCTTGTTTCCTGACTTCGCTACCTGACGCCTGCCTCGGACCCCCGCTTGTTACCTGACTTCGCTACCTGCCGCCTGCCTCGGACCCCTGCTTGTGACCCCTACTTTGCTTCCTGATTTTCCGGCCACCGACATCTTACCCGCTACAGGAGTCTCCCGTGACAGAAAGCAAAGGACACTTCTGGATCTCGCTGGAACAGATTCTTCATCTGCCTGCACCTTTTCCTGCCTGCTGCAGCAGACCACATCCGCATGGTTGAAGATAAGTACTTTCATTTCTTTTTTGGAAAATCCCAGTTGGGAAGGTTTTTTTTTGCTGCTAAGTGTTCTGCAAAAATTATTGCGTTCATAAATAAATAAAAAAAAAAAAAAAAATTTTTTTGCTGAGACTAGAACTGTTGCTGCAGAGACTATTGCAGTTTTCTTTGAGATTTTTCTTTTTGTGCAGTGCCTGGGTTAACCCTTGCAGTACCTGTTGCCACCTTTTTAGACTCTGACTTTTCATTTCCTGGACAAAGCTTGTCTCTGCATCCCTGGTTGGACCACTGCTGTTCACAGGGTTCCCATTTCAAAAGACAAGAGTGCTTCCATTATTTTGTTACTGCATGCAGGACAAATCACAGCAATCTGTAGTTCTTCCTATGATTGGTTCTAAGGTTTCAGGTTTACCTGCAAGTTCCCCTAAAGTTTGTTTCTCTGCAACATATGATATCCCTACGCCTGATATCAAAGTTTTCAGATTTGACTGCAGGGTTCTCTGTCTGATATTCCTATGTCCAATGTCAAAAGTTTCAGATCTAACTACAAGTTTTCTCTGTATTAGTTTCCTGCTGTCTATGATATTTCTATGCCTGATATCTAAAGTTTCAGATTCAACTGCAGGTTTTCTTTGTCTATATGATATCCCTACGCCTGATCCCTAAAGATTTAGATGTAACTGCAGGTTCTCTCTGTCTGTATGATATCCCTATGCCTGATTTCTAAAGTTTCAGATATAACTACAGGTTTCTCTGTCTATGTTTTTTCCTTGCATTTATAAATCTCTGTGACTGACGCTAAAGTCTCAAAAGGTCAGCTCTCCTATCTTGTGTCTCTCTGTGTCTAATATTCCTGTTGTTCATTCTAATGCTTCTGTTTTAAAAACACATTTCCTCTTTACTGGTTTCTTGGGAAGTGTGGTTTCCTCATGTCTGAAATTATGGCTCCCACTCAAACAGTCTTGAGCAGTAAATGTGAACACAGTACCACTGATTCTTCAGTACTTCTCAAAGCAAGTAAGAAGAAGAAAAAGAAGGGAGGCATTACTGTGGAAGTTGCAGAAGGAATTAAGAATGAAAATTTAACCTCAGAGTCTGCATTTAATGAAAGAGATATGCTGCAGCTTAAGGCAACTCACAGACGTATCCCAAGAATAGTGGAAGAGAAGAAAGATGCCCCTACTCAGACGTTTTACGCTGCACAGAAAGCGATTGATTGTCTTTATGGACGTTTAGATAAGGAGCAAGAAGCTAATTCTGCACTACAAAACTGTCTATCCTCAGCAATTGCTAAGTGTGTTCTCCAGGAGAAAGAAAAAGTGCAGTTGGAGAGTGACCTGGATGGCATTTCAGCTGAGCTGGAGAAGGCATATACTGATGCTGCTGAGAAACTGCGCCTCGCTTCTAAAAGTAACGAATTCCTGGAAATCTCTATGAAGGAAATTGACAAGCTTAATACAGAGCTTAAAGTCTCCCAGAAGGAGGTTTGCTACTTCAAAAAAGAGATGGAAGTCGTTCGGGAGGAGAGATGCTACTTGAAAACAGAGATACGTTCTATGAGAGACGCCTCCGAAGAGTTAAATAGTAGGTTTGAAATTATAAACCAAATGAGTAAGAACTTCTCTGTCCAAGCCAGTGAAGGAGATGAAAGACTCCAGGAATCAGAAGAGGAGAAGAGACTATTGATAGAAGAAAAGTCAAGGATGCAATTAGCGCTGGTAAAAGCAGAGGGTGACTGGGAAAAAGAGAAATATCAGTTGGAGAATGGCAGGTTGATCTTGTCAAGTAAGCTGGAGAAGGCCTACGCTGATTCTGTCCAGTACCAGACTTTCATGGCTCAAGTTGACGCAGCACTGGAAGCATCTCAGAAAGAGGTTCACAGGCTTACTACAGAGCTGGAAGCCTCTAAGGAGAAGAGTTGCCACTTCAACACAGAACTATGTTCATTGAGAGGAATCTTCGAAGGGTTAAATATCAGTTTTGAAACTGTAACCCAAGAGTGCAAGAATCTCTATGTCCAAGTCAGTGAAGGAGATAAGAAACTCCATAAATTAGGAGAGGAGAAGAAACAGTTGGCTCAGGAAAAGTTAGATGTGCAGACAGCAATGCAGAATGCAGAGAGAGTGCTGCAAGAAGAACGTATCTACCTGGAGCGACGCACACAAGCAGAAAATATGCTGCAGAGTCAGCAGCGAGAACTGCGTACACATCTGCAGGACACCAAGGAAAAATGGGTGAATGCTGAAGAAAAGCAGCGAGTTCTGCAGGAAGAAAGTTTCCAGACTGCCTACAAAATAAAGATGCTGCAATATTATTTGAGAACCCAGTGTGTCCCCAAAGAACAGCATGAGGAGCTGAAGGCCACACTGAGCATAACCAGAGCCTCGCTGGAGGAAGAGCTAAAGCTAGCAGCTGAACACACATCTCAGCAACTCACAGCGCTGCAGGCGCAGATCGCTGAGCTCAAGACACAGCTTGCCAAAAAGGAGGAGAGAGAGAAGGTGTCCGTCTGTCAAGTGGCTGGCCTGACACAGCGCTATGAGGTCAAAATGGCCGATGCCTGCAAATTATTGGACCACAAAGCCCGTGATAAGGTCCGGCTGCAGCTGGAGCTGGACAATGCCCGGGAGGAGTACCGGCAGCTGCAGATGAGAAATGAAGAAGATTTAAGCTTTACTCTGAGTCAGCTGGGAGATAGGGAGTCGCGACTCAACTCCAAAGAAGTCAAACTGACAACTGCATTGAGTGTGAAAAGAAGTGCAGAAGTACAGCTTCAAGAGCTGAAAAATCAAATAGCTGATATTAAAGAGATTTTAGGTGATACCACGAAACTGCAGTCACAAAAGGAGACCATGGAGCGTGAATTCTATGTTCCCACTTACCCATGTGAAAAGTCTGCACCCGTCCTTGATGCCCACATTCCTGATGTCCATGCCTCTGCAATGGAGTTGAACATATCCATTGGGAAGTTCCAGATTCCAAAACTAAAAGAGATATATTGGTCACAAAAAGAGACCACGAAGAGTGAACTCTGTGTCCCCACTGACTCATGTAGAAAGGCTGCACCCGTCTTTGATGCCCACGTTTCTGATGTCTCTGCCCCTGCATTTGGGTTGAACGCACCCATTCGGAGGTTCCTTGCAGCACCCAATGTACCTGTGGAGTACCCTCTGCCCGCTGACAAACCACCAGAGGTGGGTCACTTTGAGTCCTCTTTTCATCAAGGCCTTCGGGAAGAGCCTGGAGGATTGTCCGGAGAACGCTCTCGAGAGGGGGGAGTAATGTCAGGGTCGCCTAGACCTCCTGCCTAGCCATAGCTTTCTTGTCCACTGGGTGTGCTGCTGCCTTCTTTTGGCTCTGGGTTCCTCTGTCTGTCTGTCTGTCTTCTTGTTGCTCCTGTCTCTGTCCTTTATAGCTTGCTTCCTGTCTGTTGCTTTTGCCTTTGCTTAAAGTCAGACTCTAATTCACATGCCTGTCTTTGATTCCTGATCTGTTCCTGTACCTGTACCTGTATTATAGAAGTCTGTTCACAGTAAAAGCCCTTGCTGGTAATCTGGCTTGTCCCTGTTTGTTCCTGTTCTCAGTCCCTGCCCCCAGACCTGTCCTTGCTCCCCTGTCCTGTTCCAGTCTCCTCATTGCCGACCTCTGCTTGTTACCTGACTTCGCTACCTGCCGCCTGCCTCGGACTTCTGCTTGTTTCCTAACTTCGCTACCTGCCGCCTGCCTCAGACCCCTGCTTGTTACCTGACTTCGCTACCTGCCGCCTGCCTCGGACCCCTGCTTGTGACCTCTACTTTGCTTCCTGCTGTTCCGGCCACCGAGATCCTACCCACCACAGGAGTCTCCCGTGACACTCTTATGGAGTGAGTTGGAGGAGGTGACGACTGGTCTGGAAAATGCCAAAGCCTCAATTGCTACCATGGAGGAAAAGCAGAACAAATCAGACAAACTGATTGCTAACCTCAAACAGAAATACGGGAAGGCTCTACAAGACACACACGCTGTCAGCACAGATGTGAAACACTCAGACCAGGAGCACCACAGTCTAAATACAGAGCTGGGTTTGTTGAAGGAAACCCATGAGAATGCCCTGAGGGATTTAGAGACTGTAAATAAATAGAATATAAGTGTGACACAGAAAAATTCAGACTAGACTGATCAAGTCAGTAAAGGTGATAAGAAGCTTCACCAAGCAGGAAAAGTGGAGAAGCAATTGATCCAGGAAACGTTAGAGATGCAGGAAGCACTGCAGAATGCAGAGAGGGTGCAACGTGTCTCCCTGGAGCAGCACACACAAGCAGCGCACCTATGGCAGAGCCAACTGCAAGAGCTACGTGCAAGTCTGCAAGCGGCCAAGGAGAAGCAGCGAGTGCTACAGGAACGGCTGAGTACCCAGTATGTCCCCACAGAGCAGCATGAGGAGCTGAGGGCCATGCTGTGCGCTACAAGAGCATCGCTGGGGGTGGAGCTTAGAAGCCAAGTTACTCTGTATGAGAGGGAGCACGAGAAGGTCCAGAGACTGGAGCAAGAACTGGAGAAGCAGAGCAGCAACTCCATCTCCATGAGTCAGTATGCCAAGGAGAAAGAAGCCTGGAAAACGGAAGCAGCGGCAATCCTAGCGACAAAAACTGCACAGCTCCAAAAGATGAAGGAGGCACTGATGCAAGCCCAGAGCAAGCACCGGGAAGAGGTGAAGGCCCTGAGAGGGGACTTGCAGGAACAAACGGAAGAGCTGCAGAAGCAGATGACTGAGCGCGAGATACAGCGCACCAAGAGGGAGGACGTGTCCGTCCGTCAAGTGGCCTGTCTGATATTGCGCTATGAAACCGAGATGGCCGATATTTACAAGCAGATGGATCACACGGCCAATGAGAGGGCCTGGCTGCAGCTGGAGTTGGATAAGGTCCGGGAGGAGCACCAGCAGCTGCAGGTCAAGAATAGAGAAAAGGAAACAGAGTTAAACCTTGCTCTGAATAAGCTGACATATGTGGAATCGCAACTCAACTTCAAAGAAGCTGAACTAGCAGCCACACTGAGTGGGAAAAGACATACAGGGGGACTCTTCAAAACTTGAGGAAGGACCTGGAGTCTGAGTGTGCTGGCCACAAGATGACAGAAAACAAAAGCGCAACCTGGGGAAGAAGCTCGAGGCTCTGAAGACTGAGCAGGACGCTACTTTGGACGCTAAGACTGCCCAGCAGGAGGTTCCTCAGCTGAAGTTGGAGAAAGAGGTTACCACCCTAAGACAGACACTTGGGTCACAGAAGCAGTCCATGGAAAAGAGGGCGGTAGAGATAAAGCAAGTGAGGCGCACCAGGAACTGTGACTGCAATACCATTGCAGTGTTACAGTCTACTGTCCACAAGGAATGGAATGGGAAGACCAAGGTGCGATGTATTAGCACAGTAAGAAGCCAGTTGTACTGCAGTAACCATGAGACCTATAGTGGATTCCTTGCAAGGAAGGCAGCCGCTGTGAAGAAACAGTTGAGAATGGGCCTGAAGTGTGTCCATGTTCGTAAAATGAGAAAGACATCACAGGTTATCCAGCAACACTCCCAACGGAGTAAATTAAAGGGACAAGAAAGAAAGGCCCAAGCCTGCGAGTCTGCCGATGGTAATAGAGCGTCATCATGGGGTGCATTAGGGTTGATAAGACCCCCACCCAAATTGAAGTTATAAAGATAAATGATGTGAAACCCAACACTGAATGTACGCTGATGGAAAAAGGTCCAAAAGCCATCACCGCTAAAGCTGAATTGCTGTCTTCACAAGAAAAGGCCAAACAGTCACTGGCAAGTGTATGCAATAAGCTGACCACGGTCAAGGCTCTTCTACAGAGTGAGGGTAACTCTGAGCACAAGATGAAAGAGACAGAGATGCATCGTCAGGATTTGCAGATCAAGGTCACAGAGTGGCGTAGAGTCCTGGCAGAGAGAGCAAATAGAAAGCAGGATGCTCAGGAACATTTGCAGAAGGGGACAAAACAAAGGTGGAACTTCACCCTAGACTGCGGCCGGCACATGATAAAGAGGTAGCGAAGGACCAGTCTGCAGGCCCAGAAGGCCTGGTAATTGTCCCAAAGGGAAGATTTTTCAACTGGAAGACTAGGAAAAGACAGAATGAAAGGTGTGGGTGCACAGTAAGTGTGCACTGGTCGCTCACCCCAGTAGGAATGAGCTGGGGGGGAGGATATGTGACAGTCACTGACTCAGTAGGCTGGAATGAGGATATTTGTACCTTCCAGCACTCAACCAGTTAATCCTCCCTGGAGTTGTCAAGAACACCTGAAATCTAATTAATCAGCCTGGGCTGAACTCCTGAAAACAAGGAAGTGTTTGGTCACAGGCTGAGCCTGACCCAGAAAGGCAGTGAGAAAGACTGACCGGTTTTCCCTCAGAGAAGGATGGAGACAGAAGGGGCTCCCCAGCTACCAGAGGCTGGTTAAAGAAGTTTGCAGATTGTGAGAGAAGCTGCTGAGAGCCGTGCTGAAGCAGTGTAAAGAAGCTGAGAAAGAGTGAGAGACTGCAGAAAGAGCCGTGCTGAAGCAGGGACATCGCCAGATGGACTAAGATAAGTAAAACCCTTCCTACTGCTACAATATTACAAAAGACTATGCTGTTTCTTTATTGCCTATGCCAGGCAATGTTTTGGGTTGGGAACTGGCTTAGCTGGCTGCCCGGTAGACAGGGCTGAAGAAGTAAGTTAGATCCCTGACCGGGATAGGTTTTTATTTATGCTTTTTATTTTGGTTTGGCTTTCTTAAAGGGACAGTGGGCCTGCGAATATGAATATAAATAAACCCCACGTAAATAGAAGTAAATAGAAGTACTGTGTTTCCGGCCTTATTTGGGATCAAAGGGACCTAAAAGTGATGTGTTTGTCACAATATACACATACTATCATTGAATGTTGGCAACCAGGTTATAAATGGAGGAATTGTACAATTGTATGTAAATATTATATATCCTGATATTCATAATTTGCTAAGTATGTCTCCAAATTTTGATAATGTTCATGTGCCACAGATTCATTGGCAAACAGCATGTAAAATAAATGTTACAGTGGCGGTCGAGCTGAGTCTACAGCGGCCGCCACCATGATGTGGGGGAAATGTGCGGGCAGACGGCGGCATGTTGTGGTTTTTCCCTGGCGTGTGCCGCGCGTCACTGTGGCGCCGGTCACATGTGCCAGGGTTCCCCGGCATCCCCGAAGGCGGCAGAGGAAGCAGGGGTAAGGTGGAAGCTGCGCAAAGCTGCGCGATGCAGAGGTGCAGCCAGGGGGAGCAGCCAGGGTGTCAGATGGGGAGGGGAACAGCATTCTAATTTTGCACGCGGGGAGGGGAAGATGCGGCTGGCGCGCGGCCAAGTTTTGCGCCAGCCGAAAAAAGCCCCGGTCAATTACGGTGGCCGCAGCAGTAGAAGTGTTCACCATTA
Organism: Ascaphus truei; assembly: GCF_040206685.1. Taxonomy (NCBI): domain Eukaryota; kingdom Metazoa; phylum Chordata; class Amphibia; order Anura; family Ascaphidae; genus Ascaphus; species Ascaphus truei. Next base: position 174,972,445 of record NC_134487.1, on the reverse strand, counting down.
AAAAGGGTGGATCTTCTCATTTTGCTGCAGGTAAGGAATCTATTATGGTTCTTCCCCCTTATACAGAGGTATAGGGAACAGAATGCAGTGTAGTGTATGACTTGCACTTATTATGGTTTACCTTGACAATTTGGTGAGCAAACTTATGATGCTTTGGCCAAAATATCTAACTAAAAAATACATCTTTTATTATTATTAGTATTCGCATTATTATTAGTACTGAAGCATTATTTCTTGTAATTATTACCATGTATGTTTTGTCATTTGGATGTAGCACTGGGCACCCCCTGTCATTTGTTATAGTCACCTGCCACAGCCCAGTGGCACTCTATGTGACATTACAGAACATATAGTCAAGATTAGGTTGGTGTGGGCGTTTGAGCTTTCTGGGATTGTGTGTGCTTATATCTGTATGTATGTATGTATGTATGTATGTATGTACATGAACAAAGTTATTTTGTTATATATCTAAAGGTAAGACAACATCCACGGTCAAAAAGGATTTGTGGCAAGAGATTAGACTGTGGGGGTTATGCACTAAGCAGTGATAAGTTGGTTTTCTGGGTGCTATGCACAAAGCAATGATAAGTTCTTTTAAGTGAGATAACTGCCTTTATAGCGTGACACTGCCTGCTGTGAGATTCACAAATCAGTGATAACAGTGCAGTATCATGCTATAATGGCTACTTAAAAGCACTTATCACAGCTTTGTGAATTTCACAGCAGGCAGTATCACGCTATAATGACTTTTTATCTCACTTAAAGCACTTATCACTGCTTAGTGCATAGCCCCCTGTGTGTGTCTACATGTGGAAATTAGCTCAGCACTCATGACAACTGCAGGAAAAGATTGATAATATTAATAGAAAATTGAAGGCTAAATTGCAAAGTCTACATTTATATGCTTCAGGCACTGGAGGAGGACCTCCTGCCCCAATCTAAGGCTTACTCCATTGGAGGAGCAGCTGAGTGCAAGATTCTTACCCGTCATGGTTGAAGGCTTGTCTGGGGATGGGGATATCGGTGTGTACGATCATCAGTTTCCCCAAGGTCAGTACTTTTACATGAGTAATTGTTTTCACTTGAAATGTAGCAAAATAAATATGAAAAGTACACTATCATTACTGGTCAAGAATTACTATTACTAGGATGACATGAGTTAATAGTGTACGCAAACAGAATAATAATTATTACATACTGTATATTCTGTGAGTCTACATGCACAGTATTACACACCCCTTCATACATATCTGCATTCACATAGTATGTATTAGTATTAACATTGTATTTTTCTGTAGGTCATGTGTTAAATACAAACATTATGTATATGTAGCACATACAGCTGCTGCTGATCACAGTTAAACTCTTGCATATACAACAGTCTAATGAATTCTATAGTCTTATGAACTCAGATTACAGATAATGAGACATGTGATGTTGCAGTCACATATAAATTGTGTTGTTGAGTTGTCAAATCAACATCCTTACTTATGAGATCACACAAGTATTCCATGTTCTGCTGCATGGCAGACTCAATAGTACAGTTTCATACACACTTGCTCTCATTCATGCCTCACTGCCACCTCCTCCCATGCAAACTGTGTCAACCTTTTCATTTAATACTGACTAACCTTAAAACGTGCCCCACAAATCAAACATCCCAATAGCCTGCACTCATGGCTATTTTCCCACACCCAGTCACTCCTACCACCCATTGTGGCAAAGCACAGCCATCTACAGCACTTATTCCCTCACCTGTTGTTTCTGTAAATTCCCCTCAAACCATAGATTGTAATCTCTTCGGGGCAGGGATTTCCTTTCCTATTGTCTGATTTTGCTGCACTTATTGTATTATTATAATTCCCTGTACTGTATTCTTTGTGAAGCGCTGAGTACACTTTTGGTGCTATATAAATAAAGACATACAATACAATTTTATGTTAACATACTTGACATTATTAACAACAGTCTTCACTAAACTCTACATAGTGGCCCATACATCCCAGGTCGGCTCACATGTGGCAGCCCCTGAATCCCAGGCCGGCTCACAGATGGCAGCCCCTGATCCCAGGTTAGCTCATAGGTGCCAGCCCCTACATCCCAGGTGTCATCCCCATTAATTGAAGGTGAGACCATCAATTTATATGAATATTGTGTGGTAATTTTTATACCACAATTACACATTCATATGACCATTGGACAGTTGCAGGTGTGACTGACATTAACAGAGTTGTTATCTCCCAGGAAAATTAGACATGTGATGTTGCAGTCACATAAAAATGTTGTTGTTGAGTTGTCAAATCAACATCATTACTTATGAAATCACACAAATATTCCATGTTCTGCTGCATGGCAGTCTCAATAGTACAGTTTCAATGGCCTCAAATTAGTCATGCACAATTTTCAAGCAGACATTTCATTAATTATGAGTGTGACATCATACTTGAATGTCTTACTGACAATTAAATAAGCAGGCATTGTAACAACAAACTATGTGACCGATATTTTATATGTGGCAATCAATTAATGTTGAAATAATTTGTTTACAACAGATATCCCATCTTCTGGAAACATATCTGGATTGTCTGATTCACCGTGTTTCTCCTTCGTTACGGATCAGAACAGTCCAGGATTAAGCCATCACCAACCTGCTAGCACCCATCGTGATCGTGCCCACCAAGAGAATTTGGCCTCAATCGAGCAATCTGAAAGAAACGTGTTTATTGGAAAGCCAATGATCCCGTCATCAACAATTAATGGATATTCATGAACAAATGGTAGCGGAAATCAGAAATATCAAGGAATTGTGATGCTGAATAGTGGTGAATTTAAAATACGCAATACTGTAGCTCTATGCAATCGGTAGCTGCAAGTTTAATGAAACAAAATGATCTTTGTGCCTCTGCACTCGCCTCTGAAGTACTCTTTCCTGCCTCCTCATATGTAGGTTCCTTAGATTGTGCTGTTTTTTTTTTCACCGGAGACATCTCTTGCACATTCTCTTCAAAGAGTAATTGATGCGTTTCCGCAAACAGTCAGTGAAGCATCTCCGCAAACAGTCAGTAAAGTGTCTCCACAAACAATTATTGAAGCATCTCCACAAGCAGAAATTGCAGAGACACCTGCGAAAACAACAAGATTGAGAACACATTAGTGCGTAAATACTGGTGCCCTGATTCATCTACCTGGAACAAACGTTTTCCACCACACACTATGAAGGCAACTGTAACAGTTTCAAATGCACCCTTGGCACAGCCACGTGCCATAATGCCAGTAACACCACCCTTGGCACAGCCACCTGGCATAATGCTAGTGACAACACCAACCTTGCCAGACCCACCTGGCGTAATCACAAAAACATAATTTAGATAATACCCTTACCCCGCACGTCCCATTGGGGATTTTAGATACACTGTTTATTATTATATATTTTCACGTTTTTCGTCGGCTTATATAGCATAATACAATTTTATTATTTTTTGATTTTAATTGGACTGATATGAGTTCATTGATAGGTGGTTTCAATCCCATCTTTAGGGTGATATGTATTAACATAGGTACTCTGTACATCATATTTATGGTGTCCTGGCTGACTCTGAGTGCAACTCTATTGGGCCTTGGTGACCCCTGGCGGTCACTCTCTTCTGTATACCACCTGGCATAATACCAGTGACAACAACACCCTTGCCAGACCCACCTTCTGGCACAATGCCACAGACAACAGCACCCAAAACAGCAAGTGTGCATCAAAGAAGTACAAATGTTCGTGGTCAAGGGAGAAGACGTTCCCAAGAAGCACTAATTAACTGCCCATTGACTAAATCGCAAATGTTGCTGCGTGAAAATAAAATAAAAAAACATTTCAATTATTTTAGTTTTTTGTTATTGGCTAATACATACACATTAAACATGATTTATTAGGGAGGCACATGCGCAAAGCCAGGGTGAATGGAAGCATAGGTCTCTAGCTCCCTTCACACCGGCATGAATTTTGAATAAAAGCGGCACAAAAAATCAATCTGACACCCTCCCTTAGGCAGATACACCCGTTGGACAGGGAATAGTTCCGTGGGCGCCTATAAAATTTTACCACTATAAAGGATATACGAAAACCAAGCCTGTTGGTTGTGAAGATTGTTGATCCTCACGGTGGGCTTGAAAACAAAGAGAAAGCACAACACATAGCGTAATACTGTTGAAACATTAAACAAACAACATATAAGACAACATATAACAGCTGAATACTGAAATGGTATTTTTAGGACAATAAAATCATTTAATAACAATTAATATTTACTATAATGCACAATTTGCATGGACATATAGATTTAAGCAATTAAAAATCTGAATAGGTGGTTCAACTGCTCCGTAGCACCAATGTTGATGATAGCAATGCCTACTCACCAGATGGAATAGGTTTGCAGGCAGTGGATATTTTAGAGAGTATCCCCTCTCATCTGTGTGCTGCTCTCTGCTTAGCTGGCGTCTCTGTCGGCTCGTGGGTGCAGCTCATCAGCAGGGACTCCTGCAGCTCCAGGAAGCACGTCTGAGCAGATGGAACTCAGCTGCAGCTGATTCAGCACGATGTCAGCCACGGACCACCGTGAGCTAGTCTATCTGCTGCTCACTGCTAGCTGGCGTCTCTATCCGCTCGTGGACGCAACTTGTCAGCAGGTACTCCTGCAGGGCGCCAAGCAGGGCGCTTGAATAATGGGAAACCGCAACAGCTGGTTCAACCTCGTCGGCGGCTATAAGAGATGGTTAGCTGGCAGCTCACGTTGATTCACCGATGTACGGGGGGTACTACACCAATGTGTGCGTGGCTTGAACCTCCACCCTACGCGTTTCAAGAGCGATCTGCTCTCTTCCTCAGGGGTATGGAAACGCGTAGGGTGGAGGTTCAAGCCACGCACACATTGGTGTAGTACCCCCCGTACATCGGGGAATCAACGTGAGCTGCCAGCTAACCATCTCTTATAGCCGCTGTACGCTCCTTGTGAGCAAAGCCACAAATTTTTCAAAGAGTTCTTTCAAAAACTGCACCAGGTTGCCAAAGGCCACATTATCCTAGCGGGTGACTTTAATCTTACGATGAACACGAAGCTAGATCGGACAGGCACACCTAGGAGTGGTCAGAGGAGAGCTCTAGAAGCTTTAAAGACGGGACTCAAGAAAAATCAGTTGACCGATATCTGGAGGGAGTTGCACCCCACAGACAAAAATTATACCTTCTATTCCCACCCCCATGATGCATATAGCAGAATCGACTATTTCTTCATCTCTAGTAGATTGGTCCCCTTGGTCTCCCATACAGGGATCCATGATATTTCATGTTCCGACCATGCACCAATAGAGCTACGGTGCACTCAAATTCGTTCTGATAGACCTGGCGCAAACTGGAAACTTAATGAGTCACTCTTGAAAATCCCAGACATATGTGACGCAGTGAGTGAGGAAATAAACCAATTCTTTAGTATAAACCATGGTTCGGTAAAATCAGACTTTACCCTCTGGGAGGCCCATAAGGCAACCATAAGGGGCACACTAATTGGCATAGCAGCTCGCAGAAAGAGAGAGAGGAACAAGAATGTGGTACACTGGCGACACACTTTATTCGAGCTTGGCTAGTCCCACGAATTCGGGTATACCCGGGTGTATTGAGGTTTGTGACTGTTTTCTGCCCGAGTGCATTGAGTTATTTTCCAAGCAGGGATTGAAGCATTTTATTCCCGCTGGCTGCAATACTGCACAGTATATATATATATACTGCATTACAATTCATGAATTTATGCCATCTGGTAGACTCGCGAAGCATTGCTGCCTATTAAATCCTAATCATTATCATTTAACAGATCAGCCGCCCATCAGCCAGGCATGAACCGAGGCTGGGAAGGCAAATGCAACGGGGCTTGTCAGAGGTGAGGAGTGGCGCATTCCAGGTATCTGCCAGGTACATACCGGGTATTTGCTCTAATAAAGTGTGTCGGTGCAGTAGCAGTCCAAAGCAAACTACACGCCCTTATGACAAGACACAAAAAAGGAACTGACACTCAGATATTGGCTGAGATAAAGAATACCAAAATTGAACTTAATCTACTGATGACCTCGCAGGCAGACAAATCATTGAGTTGGTCAAAAAGGAAATACTATGAAAAGGCAACAGGCCTGATACCATGCTAGCACGCAAACTACAGCCAAACAATCAAATTATAAAATACAGGCGATCCGCTTTAAAACTGGAGCCTCTACATCCAATCCGAAAAACATAGTGGAAGAATTCAAATCATTTTATGAAAATCTATATGATGGAGAGAAAGTGGTGCATAATGCTAAAACCGCAAGGGCCGCAGAAGATTTTCTGGCGAGCGCCAATCTGACGGGGCTGACCGAGTTGGACAGAGAGGTGTTAGGAGCAGAGTTCACATTAGAGGAACTTTCCCAGGTCATCACTGACCTTAAGCCTTCAAAGGCCCCGGGCCCAGATGGCATTACAGGGCTGTATTATAAGAAGTTCATTAAGAACCTAGCCCCATGGCTGCTCCGAATTTTTAACGCCGTTTTGGCAGGAGCCCTGTTTCCGTATCGGATGCTCCAGGCGTCTATCTCAGTGATTTATAAAGATAGAAAAGATCCGCAAGATTGCAAAAGTTATCGCCCAATCTCCCTCATTAATACTGACGTCAAAATATACGCCAAACTAATAGCCAATAGGTTGAGCCACATCCTGCCCAGACATACATCCAGATCAAGTCGGCTTTATTAAAGGTAGACAAGCAGCAGACAACACCCGACGAATTATTGATCTGCTAGAGATAGCCAATAATAAGAAAATACAAGCTATGATGTTAAGTCTGGACGTAGAAAAAGATTTTGACAGGATTGATTGGCCTTACCTACAACAGACGCTTGGAGCATTTGGCTTTGGGGATAAGGTGAGTGGCGCAATAATGGCGTTGTACTCTGGCCCCGCTGCTAGGGTCATACATCAGGGCTTCCCATCAAACACATTCCAAATCAAAAGTGGCACACGTCAGGGGTGCCCATTATCTCCCCTTTTATTCGCCCTGTGTATGGAACCTCTTGCGGCGCAGATACGTAACAACCCGGATATCTCAGGGATTACTATAGATTCAAAATCCCACAAGGTTGCCCTGTACGCTGACGACATCTTGTTGGTGATCTCCAGGCCCCTTACCTCTCTGCCGAATCTGTTTGAGCTGTTGGAAATTTTTTATAAGATATCTGGATTTAAAATTAATCAAACCAAATCAGAGGCCCTAAATATCAGCCTCCCAAAAGCAAGAGAAAAACTACTGAGTCTGAACTTCAATTTCAATTGGCAACCAAAACACATTAAGTATCTAGGAGTTCATATTACTAAAGACTATAAAGGCATCTACGAAGCAAATTATCCCAAACTGATTCGAACTCTTAAAGAGGATCTGAGAAAATGGATGCCATATAGGATCTCCTGGATTGGTAGTATACATAGTGTAAAGATGAATCTCCTCCCCCGTATCCTATACCTCTTTCAGACTCTGCCAGTACCACTGAGACTGAAGGAAATACTCTCACTTCAGTCTGAAATCTCCAATTTTGTATGGGGAGGAAAAAAAACGAGAGTAAACAAGACAATTATGAGAAAGACAATTCGGACAGGGGGACTAGCGGTACCTTGCCTGGTATCTTATTACAAAGCGGCGCAATTGTGTCAACTCACACAATGGCAGACCAACCCAGCATTGAAAAGATGGGTGGATCTGGAGAAATCGGTCTGCTCCCCATTGGAGCTAGACAATCTGCTTTGGTTACCTTAAACAGCCGTTAAATGGGCTGACCGGCCGCTTTCCTCGATGATCAACTCATTGTCGATTTGGGAGGCCTCTAAATTTAAATATACCTTAACATCCAAACACTCACTGATGTCCCCGTTGTGGGGCAACCCCGATTTTGCGCCAGGATTAGCAGAAAACACCTCAGGGATCTGGAAGCAATCTAGATATATTCGGCTTAGAGATCTGGAGGGGATACCAAATAAAGTCAAATCATTTGAACAACTCAGATCCGAGAAAAGCATCCCACACTCTGAATTTTTCCGGTACCTCCAGATCAGGGTGTACTTTAACAAGCACACGCCATACCCGCCATTAACCACATTTGAAAAGCTCTGTCTGAGAGAAACAGACACACGGGGACTTACATCGCAGATCTACGGAGAAATAGTGGGTTCTGGAAATGCACAACAAGAACAGAAACTAGCATACCAACTAAGGTGGGAGACGGATCTGGGAGAAGCCCTAGAGGAGAAGGCTGGTCGGCCATTCTAGAGGCAGCCGCCAAAAGCTCTATTTGTACGACTTTGAAGGAAAATGCATATAAAGTATTAATGAGATGGTACCTCACCCTGCTTAAATTATCAAGGTTTGTGCCAGGATACTCCCCACTGTGTCCAAAGCAGTGTGGAGAATCGGCGGACCTGTTGCACATGCTGTGGTCTTGCCCTCGAATCTCACCAATTTGAGAAGAAATTAGAAATTGGATCCAGAGGATTTTCGACCTCACAATTCCCCCGGACCCGTGGCTGCTCCTGCTGAATAGGCCGTGGCCGGGTTTATCTAAAACTGGAAATAAACTAGTTGCACATTTCACAACAGCAACGAGGTGCGAGATCGCAGCTATGTGGAAACAACCCGAGATCCCAAACATCCCCAAGATTCTAAATCGAATGTGGTACATATGCCAGATGGAAAAGTTAACGAGCTTGGTTAACGACACTGGCGACAAATATCTAAAAGTCTGGTCACCTTGGTTGGAACAGACAGATATACAAGGGGTAGAGGTAACCACAATCTGGCAATGATAGCTCAAAATGCATTTTCACTCAAAGGGCGAGAGCATCACAGTGGGCTGCCTGGCCATACACGGGGCAGCAGTAAGGCATAAGAGGCTCAAGAGCTAAACCAACAAAAGCTGATGGATGAGGCAAATCGCGAACTGAACATAAATCCCATCGTAACAACAGGAGAGGCCCGTGTCCCTGGACTCACCCCCCCCCTATCTTTCCCCTTCCCCTCCCCCAGCCTTATTTTATTTTACCTATAAGCGTAATTACCACATAGTAAGCTGGAGAGATATCATTGTTTATGCTGCACAGGTACTCAGGAGGGAACTTAGGTGTCACACTGAAATGTTATATATGAGATATTTATTTTCTTTTTGCCCTGTGATACAATATGTACTGTAAACTCCTTACAATAAACTTGAAGTTGAAAAAAAAAAAAAAAACATGATTTATTAGAAACCAAAAATGTGGGTAAACGTCTAAATTCTGTCTGCAAACTATGGGCTCTATGCAGTAAGCGCCGAAAAAGTCCTCTCGCCAAGTGTTCCTTATCGGCCTGATTCTGCCGATTTTCCCTCGCCGTATGCAATAAGTGCCGAATCCCTTCCGAATCAAGCCGAAAACATTTGTTCCTACTCTGCGGATGATTTGCCGATCACACACAGGTGTATCGGCGTGCATGGCGGGGTGGTGTTAGGTTCGCCAATGAAACTTCTTGCTGAATCTGCCGAAGCAAGCATGTTTTTGATTGAGCGGCCCATTTAAAGGCAGCGTGTATTTTTATTCATTCTCTGTGTTGTTGGGAGAGAGAGAGAGAGAGAGAGAGAGAGAGAGAGAGACACACAGAGCTGGGCGATTTACATATTTCATATTGACTGAGAGAGTAGTTGTGTATTGTGAGAGGTTTGTTCTGTGTTGTTTTGTTAACATCTTTGTCTTGTTTTCACTTTGTAAGTGTTCAGTGCGATTGTGTTTAAATTTATTTTCTGTTCTTTGTGAGTGCTATAGGTATGGCCGAAAAGCATGGGAAGAGTGATGCTGGTGTGAGTGGTACTCGTAGTCATGTGAGTACGTGTCTGAGTGAATGTGGGATTCAGGGGAGTGCTGTTGCTGCGAGTGCGAGTGTTGTTGCTGTGAGTGCGAGTACTGCTGGTGGCTCTATTGCTGGTGCTGCTGTGGTGTCTGTTGCTGGTGCTGATGGGGTGTCTGTTGCTGGTGCTGGTGGGGTGTCTGCTGCTGGTGCTGCTGGTGTGTCTGGTGGGTCTGGTGGTGGGGTGGTTGGTGGTGGCCCGCTTTTGGAGTCTCTTCCATTGGAAGAAGGAGAGTCCAGTCAGCAGCAGCTAAGCTCTGGGGCTGCACGTGTTCGGAGGAAACGTGTGGAGCGGCCACGTAATCCTCATTTCAATGAAGAGGAAAACAGAGTTCTTGTCACAGGGATTTTGGAGCACTATGACTCTCTGTATGGGAATTTACTAGGTAAGTCTATCTTTGCATTGATTGTTCAAAGACATGTTATCCTAGGTCATGTGAGATGTCTTAATATAAAACTATTATTCTCTAATATCTATCAATTAAAGTTAATTGTTACACACATATTCCTTCATGCTTTATAACGACCATAACAATCAGACTAAAAAGTTTGCCAAAGTTCATACAATATTCATGCAAGCTTCTTTAGATTTGTATGTTTCCACGTAAATGCTCATATGGTACACATATTCAACCTAAACCAGCATGTTTGGTATCTCTTGGAACAGGTAGCAGTTTAGGAAACTGCTCGTTTTTCTAATAATAATTAACGTCATATATTTTGTACTGTATGTATTTCAAGGGCGGACAAGTTCAGCATCCAAAAAAGAAATGTGAGATCAAATAACATTGACTGTGTCTGCGTGTGGGAATCATGTCAGGGACCGGGCGAATTGTCGGAAGAGATTTGATGATATCAGGGCAAACTTAAAAAAAAAATCCAAGCACAACGGATGCAGGCTTCTGCCACTGGAGGTAGGCCACCAGCACAAGCTCTAATGTTAACTCCATTGGAGGAGCAGATGCGGGAAAAATTTCTTCCTGTCGTCGTGGAGGGTTTGGCAGGGGACAGAGATATCGGAATTTATTCGACTCAATTTCCAGCAGGTGACAAATGTTACTGTATTACACGTGTCGTATGTTACAGTTCTTATCTATATTTCTGCAGAAACGTATTGTTTTTCCCAATATAAGCATATCTACATATATATCTGTATATATGTCTCTCTCTCTCTCTCTCTCTCTCTCTCTCTCTCTCTCTCTCTATCTATCTATCTATCTATCTATCTATCTATCTATCTATCTATCTATCTATCTATCTATCTATCTATCTATCTATCTAATATTACACATAATCCCTTCATGCAGGTCAAGTTGTGTATGTTTACTCATAATGATGTCATCCACGATAACTGAGCCAATACATGTTTCCAAACACACACATATATATATATATATATATATATATATATATAATTTTTGTTGATTTTTTTCAGACAACTATACATATATATATATATATATATATATATATATATATATATATATATATATATATATATGACAAAAACCCTCCACAGGAAAGCAAATATGCAAATACAACTGTATGCTCATCTGCATGTCTTTGGCAGGTCTGCAACCCCGCCTTTCCCCATTATCACCCAGCATACAGCACTTCCACTGCAGCAAGGGATTCTGGGAAATGACATGCAAATGAGCACACAGTGTCACTTTTTGCCTCAAAAACCATTTTTAACATGGTATATATATATATATGTGTGTGTGTTTGGAAACATGTATTGGCTCAGTTATCGTGGATGACATCATTATGAGTAAACATACACAACTTGACCTGCATGAAGGGATTATGTGTAATGATCTTCCAAATAACACACACTGCAACCTTCTACCTTACAAAGCATTCAACATCTTTGCCCTATAGTTGAAAGCTGAATGTATGTGTGAATCTTTGTACAAACAATGGGTTAACAAGCATAACCACAAAGCACACCCGCACTCATTCTTTGTCACAGTAATGTATAACTTCGTTATACTGTGTCTGTGCACACAAATGCATAATTCAGTTTTTCATGTATGTCTCGATACATATATACATTTATATATATACTTCATATTTTTATTTCGCTCATGTACCGGTGTGTGAAACCAGCTGCAATTAATATGTAATCACAGCATAGAGGTGAACAGAGGGGGTGGGGTCGGGCACAGAGCCAGATCACAGGGTCATGTTACGGTCAAGTCTTGTGGGACGGCTTACAGGTGGTAGAAACAAATAAAAGGTCAGGGTGCTGTCACGTCTTGGGGGAGGGACTACAGTTTTTACAAGCTGACAAGGTGAACAGAAGTTCATCACATTCATTTGAAATGGTAATTATCTGAATACTTTCACCCACCAGGCCACTATATATGAAAACGTACGTTAGTCATTCGTTCACTCATATATTGTTTTTACCTTATAGATACTCCACCTTATCACACCAGTACCATCTGTGAGCGACACACTGCATGTGTTGCTGAGTGTCAGCCTCATTGAGCGCCACACCTGCTTCTCTTAAATGTTCAGACAGATCACTAAAAACATTCATTCACATTTCCACAATTAGGTACTGAATTATAAGCAGTCAACTTTGCTGTCATGGTAGTGATGTACATTATTATTGTTAGATTACTGCACAACATATGCAGTGTATGTACAACAGAACACTTCATTTTACAACGCATTCATGCATTAACATTGTATGGAAACAAAAAACAGCGCAAAACGCAAAGAGTGAAGTAGGTAAATACAAGTGTGTATTAAATAAGGGATAAATAATCTGCGTATATCAAGTATAAAAAATTGAGCATTGAGTGTGTAAAACACACAGGTTACCACTCAGTGACTGCTGGTGTGGGAGTCAGATGCTTGCTTCTCTCAGTGGGCGCTTTAAACAGCAGCTGTGGTGCAGGACCCTCTTGGGAACTCCTCTTCAAACTGTCAGCGTCTCCATAGGGGATTTCCCTTCAGATCAGCTGGGCTCCGCACTCGATATTGGCACTCTGAGGGTCCCCAGATAGTTCAACAAGAACTGGAGCAGTTAGTAAAGCTCCTCAATCAAAACCGTCACACACGGAGGTGAGTCTGATGGTTGCAAGCATACCCCCAGCGTGCCACGCTGCCGCTTCGTTGCGGGACGCTGCGTGATGACGTCACCGTGTCAGCGACTATGGATCGATCGGCAAGAGTGTTTCTCAGTCTCTCAGATGCCCAAAATTGCACACAAAGATATAGATAGCCAGAGCAATACCAATAAGTATAGCCAATGTGACTGGCATTTAACACATAGACCGTAAATCATCCAACGCGTTTCGTAGTGATAACTACTTCTTCAGGGATACATCAAATTAACATTGTATGTTGTATGGTGTTTAAAATAAATGTGCCGATTAGGTTCACATGTACACTTATGTTAAGATGGATAATATACAGATTGGCCGAACCATATCATTGTCATTTCATTATGTGATGCTGATATTTAGCCATAACTACTCCCACTACAGATACTTCATGTTAATTATGTACACATGACAATTCAATTCTGATGTTATTCTTCTATATAGTTGCTCCTGCAGCTCCTGGGTCACCTGACACTGAACTGTCTCATCAAGGTCATCATCAAGAATGGAAGGTGAGTGTATGAGGTGCAGCACATATAATGTGTACATTTGAAGAATTTCATTTGCCATGCAAAATAAATGCATTTCACATGTAATGAACTTCACATCAGTTATTGTCACAGAAGATGTAGTGTTTCCTGACAACATGTATTGTGTGTGTTTTAAACTATCAGCTAGGAGTTGTGAGGTTACAACAACCTTTAATTCATTCTTCTTTCACACTGAGTCGAAACATCATTGTTACTACAAGCATCATCTTTTAATTGGACACAAATGAATAATTATGGAAACATGTTATGTGTTACACTATGAGAACAACTATCATTATAGTGAAAACAAAGGGAAAGTTCCATGGCAGTTAATAATGTCTCTTTATTTGTAGAACCAAATGTTGCCGCTCAAGTACAAATTCTCTCAAGTGACCATGAAGATATTGACACTCCTGGATAAACCCAGCATTCAAGTCCTCCTGCTCGTGACACCTAATCAGCTATTGCAGCTTCTGAAGAACGAATCTTGGGTGAAGAAAATCGTCGCCATTCAGAAATGATGTCAATGCATGAAAGGATGCTGTCACTGCATGAAAGGATGCATGAAAGGTCAATATCAGAAATGTCACAAATTCAAAAAGTCATCATCCAAGTTCCTAAAGAAATCCAAAATGTAAACAGGACATTACAAGCACTAGTTCTGAATGTAAGCCAAGCAAATCAGTTTCGGAGTACAGCAAGAGAACAACAATTCCACTTTACACCATCAGAGGATGGATCTTTACAAGCTGCTACTTTTTCTCCTGAGTCATCAGTACTTCATTCCCCAGTTCTGGATGATACCGGTAGAGTAGGTGCAAGTTCTGTGCAGGTCCCTGTCAACATCCAACCGCTTACATCTGTTCAAAATATGGAACCGACACCTACAAATGAGACACGCAAAAGAAAGTTAGGGCAACAATTACTAATAACCAGCTTTTGGAAAAAGATTAAAACACCAAAACAAGAAAGTGCTCCACCATCACTCTTGCAATATTTGTCAACTGTTTCACAACTGCCACTGCCCACACCCAGTGCCCCTGAAGTGCAACAGCCCACACCCAGTGCCCATGAAGTGCAACAGCCCACTTAGTGCCACTGAAGTGCCACAGCCCACACCCAGTGCCACAGAACTGCCACAGGCCAGTACAAGTCATACAGTTAAGGCCAGAGTACTTGGCAGAGGGAAAAGGCAAACACAACAGCCAAAAAGCAGGCCTGTTACTTGCTCTCAAAAGGATAAACAAAAATAAATAATCACATTCACTAAATTTGTTGGTGTCCTGGTGTTGTTTACTGCGGACTATTTCATGCATAGTATATGTATGATCATGTACATATGCATGATAACATTCAAGTATGTCCTTGTACACATGAATGTTTAGAAATGCTCACTGACTGAATGAAGGCATATTTTATAACATATGAATATGTATTAATCATCAGTTGATTAATGGTACAACATTATTACACACTTGCCATGTTAATGGAAGATGACATTCACTTAGCTCTTGTTCAAGATGAGATGTATGTGGGTTATTTTGGTAATGTAGATAGTCATTTCATGCTAATATTATTGACATACAACTTTAAGTAAGTACCCATATAACAGCATACATTTTTATGTTATGTTTTCTGGTGTCTTAACTCTGTAAGACAATACTTACCTTAATCTGCTTTCATAGTTCATAATGTTGGCATGGGATCATGTATGATTTTTGGTTACAATAACAGATCTGTGAGTGTGTATGAATATATCTGTAGTCTCTCTGTATCTCTACAGTACCGACACACTTTATTGCAGTGTGGCCGCCCCTCGGCGTGCCGCGCGTCATAGACGCGCGGTCACGCGTCTTCGGGAGCCTGCGCCCCCTGCACGCGCGTACAGGGCTCCCCGAGGGAGCCCTGGTGTCCCGCGATCTGCGGGACGGCGGCAGGGGGTTCCGGGGGACCCGGCGGACCCGGCAGCGGTAGGGAGAGCGCCCCGATCGGAGGGCGCTCTTCCGCTGCTTCGGCGCGTGCCCGTCACACTCGGGCGCGCGCCAGGCTACTGCTGCGGCCAAGAACGGGCAAATGCTCGAATAAACTTGGCCGCAGCAGTATCTATATATGTATACACACACACACACACACACACACACACACACACACACACACACACACACACACACACACACACACACACACACACACACACACACACACACACACACACTGTGTGTGTGTATATATATATATATATATATGTATATATATATATATATATATATTAACTGATAAATAGAGATATATATCTGCCACTGTTGTCAGCAAAGAGGCCTTGTGTTAATGAGATATAAATGTTAGGACACTTGCTAAAATTATGGTATCAGTATGATTGAGCCCCTAATTCACTCAGCTGTATTTAACTTTTAATATGATTAGAACAAGGCCTACTTACACACATCAATGCCTTTAGTTTAGCACTCTATATATAATATATAATAATATATTATATTAAAGTTGTTAAGACTATTGCGCAATCCTCTGTCTTTTATACCCCCCGCTGGAGATATATACAGGAGACCAGTACAGAAGGAGAAAACACTTTCCAGAGACGGAGTTTCTTCCAGGATCCAGGAGAGACAGGAATACCACGAGGGGTTCGTGTTAACCTGTGGACGTCTGGACCAGAAGAAACACAGATACAGATTCTCTCAACTACATGCGACCCACCCTAAATCTAGTAAGTGGGCATTTTATTAGAGTCATATAAGGGAGGACTTCATTGCTGTAAAGTCAATACTGCGCAATGTTGTGTCTCTGTTTTTTGTCTCACACCATAGAACTACAGCTTGCTGCATAAGAGAGACTTTATTCAACCCAATTGGAGGACAGAGTCCATTATACTAATAGACATTGGAAATGGACTTCACTCAATTGTCACATATATCCTTTATTTCACATTGAATTGTAATCACAATTATCACTGTTTGTATGCGCCGGCACCCCCTAAAGGGGCCTGTATCTTGGGGAGCAGGGGGTCCCCGGACCTAAAACCACAGCGGTTCTGCTCCGGAGACCCTCTGCACATCTACACTGTGAAAAAAAACATATATAAATAAAAACTCGTTCCTTACCTTAGCGGCTATGTGCTATGGTAACGAAGCAGCATTTCTGTATTTTAATAATATTGTGCAGTGAGCAGGGGGTTCCCTGAGCCAGAAATTAATGCTCAGGGGACCTCCTGCACAATATTATTAAAAATACAGAAATGCTGCTTCATTACCTTAGCGTATAGCCGCTAAGGCAATGAAGGGGTTAACTAACCGTGCCCGCTTTATTGTGGGTAGTGGGGGTGGGTGAGGGGGTATTTGGCCCTTGGTGTGAGTTTAGGATTTACGGGGGGGTTGCGGGTACACTTAACCCCTTCACGACCGTAGCAGTTAATACCGCTACGGTCATGAAGGGGTTAAGCCCTCCCGCTACCCCCCGCAAGCCCTAAACAGCCACCGTTGGGGCTAATACCCCCTTCAACCACTCCCGCTACCAACAATAAAAAAAAATCACACACAGCAGCCGCAAAAAATAAATAAATAAATCTAAATAAATAAATCTAAATAAATAAATACATTTGAAATACATTTTTATTTATAGTGTAGATGTGCAGGGGGTCTCCGGAGCTGAACCGCGTCCAAGATACAGCCCCCTTTATGAGGTGCCGGTATCCCTCTGCGTTTAAAGGTCCCGATCACGTGACCGCGGCCTGTAAACCAAGCAGAGGGATACCGGCACCCCCTAAAGGGGCCTGTATCTCGGGGAGCAGGGGGTCCCCGGACCTAAAACCACAGCGGTTCTGCTCCGGAGACTCTCTGCACATGTACAGTATAAATAAAACACACACATCAATAAAGAATCATTCTTTACCTTAGCGGCTATGTGCTATGGTAATGAAGCAGCATTTCTGTATTTTAATAATATTGTACAGTGAGAAGGGGGTTCCCTCAGCCAGAAATTAATGCTCAGGGAACCCCCTGCTCCTGCACAATATTATTAAAAATACAGAAATGCTGCTTCATTACCTTAGCGTATAGCCGCTAAGGCAATGAAGGCAGAATAGCATGTTTATAGGGGACATTTGATTTGCCCCCAATAAACATTGCAATAAACAACATACAGTACACCCCCTGTGTATTTAAAATACATAAACAATAAATACATGACATACATATTTTTATTGTGTGTTTTAAACCTCCTGCCTTCACTGTAATCTATGTAAAAAACCCTCCCCCTATTGTGTGTGAAGCTTCCCTGCCTTCACTGTAATCTATGTAAAAACCCCTACCCCTATTGTGTCTGCTAAACTTCCCTGATTTGACTAATCTGTGTAAGCCCTCCTCCCCCTATTGTGTCAGTTAAATCTGCCTGGCCTGTGTTTTCTGTGAGTGCAGTGTACTGTATGTAAATGTGGGGAGGGGGATCTCGTGTAAATAACCACACCAACACCCACTACCCACTACCCACGGCCCCTCCGCTGCTTGCTGCAAAACAGAGACAAAAATTAAAACATACAAAGTAATGTCCCCTAACCCCTTAATCACCATAGCGGTTATTAACCGCTACAGTCATTAAGGGGTTAACCCACCCTCACCCACCACTCGGGATGTCTACATACCCTCCCACACTAACCCCCCCCGTGAGGCCTAACCACCCAGTACCCACAAGGGAGGCCTACCCACATACCGTTGGGGAAACACCCCCCCCCACCCCCAGTACCCACAATAAAAACAGTAGTGACCCACAATAAACAGCATTATAGTTATTAAATACATTACCCACCCCCTGTGCCCCCCCATAAATACAAGATTTATCCTTTTACATACAGGGTTCATAACGCAGCCCCACGCGAGTCCCCGGTGGGCTGGCGGGGCACCTGGACAGACCTACAGTTTACCAGCAGCCCTTTTTACACAGGTTCTGGAGGCCTGCTGGTGGATCCCGCCAGCACCATGGCCCCCAGGTGGTCTCCTTGGTCACCGTGGGCCACAATTGGGTCCCCACGGTAGGCCCGTGGATGTCTGGGAGCCCTGGGTCAGACCAACAGGTGTCTGCGGGGCCTCGGGTGGTTCCTTCGGGGGTCTGGGGAACTCACGGGTGCTCACTATGGGTCTGCGGTGCCCCCACAGAAGTGGGACCACACATCATCATCCCCGCACCTACGGGTCGGCGGTGCCCCCACAGAAGTGGGACACACATTATCATCCCCGCATGTGTCACCCGTGGACCCACCAGCCTGATACCCTTGGGATACCCGAGGATACCCGCATGTGGTCTCTAGATGTCCCACGCAGAACCACGGAACCAACCCTGAATGTAAAAAAAATAAACCTGGCCTATACATTCAATACATACACCCCCCCCCCCCCCCCCAACACCTACAGTACAATAATGTGCAAAATAACTATTATCCAGATATGGATAATAGATTAATTGCCCATTATTAAAAACATTAACTAGCATATACAAATAAATAAAGTACTACTGACCTCATCAATACGAAGTGTCCGTCGCCAGCAAAATCCTTGTCTTGCCCACAACATACATAGCAAATACAAAGCCAATACATTGCAATTACATTCAGATATCAATTAACCCCTTAAACACCTTATCAGATAATAACCGCAAAGGTGATTAAAGGGTTAAGCCACAGTGGCCCGATACCCACCCTTCACCCATGAATTTGTACAGTGGCTTCATCATGCAACTATATATATATATATATATACTGTATATATATATACAGATACATATATATATATACACAGTAAATATACACACGATGAACCAATATACAAATAAATGTAGAAGGGTTATCAAAACTATACTGTCCTACAACCAAACACTTCTGCATATAGACACTACATTAAAATAAATTTCCTTTAATAATCCTGGAGCAGAACAATTTAGCCTGTGAAAAAATATAAGTACCAACCAAAATCCAACCTTTAAAACCAAGGCTATCGCTGACCTCCCTCAAACTCACAATACAATACCAAGGAATACATCTACCTAATTTTAAAATACTTTAAACACACAATAAAGCATAGCAGCATAGACAAATTAATTTAAAACACATCAAATCAAGCTTTTAAAACAACATCATTTCTTACCCTGTATGTATATATCTCTCTAGACATATATACATACATACATACAGTTGCAAGAAATGATATACCACAAAAAAAAAAATACACATGTTAAAAATGCTTTTAAAAAAATTAACAAGTTAAGTAAAATACATTTCTTTAGTTCACTTACCCAAGGCTATCGCTGACCTCCCTCAAACACACAATACAATACCAAGGAATACATCTATTTAATTTTAAAATACTTTAAACTCACAATAAAGCATAGCAGCATAGACAAATTAATTTAAAACACATCAAATCAAGCTTTTAAAACAACATCACTTCTCAAATGAATCAACCAAGTAAACAAAAATCAATTAGCAATCATTATTTACATCCCTAAACAATTCACACTCCATCGTGAACAATGAAACAATTAACTAATTCACGCCTGGAGCAGAACAATTTCGCCTGTGAAAAAATATAAGTACCAACCAAAATCCAACCTTTAAAACCAAGGCTATCGCTGACCTCCCTCAAACACACAATACAATACCAAGGAATACATCTACAGTATCTAATTTTAAAATACTTTAAACACACAATAAAGCATAGCAGCATAGACAAATTAATTTAAAACACATCAAATCAAGCTTTTAAAACAACATCATTTCTTACCCTGTATGTATATATCTCTCCAGACATATATACATACATACATACATACAGTGGCAAGAAATGATATACCGCAAAAAAAAAATACACATGTTAAAAAACCTTTTGAAAAAATTAACAAGTAAAATAAAATACATTTCTTTAGTTCACTTACCATTACTTGCCCCCACCGACTCCCGTTGCGCAGCTTACTCACGAACCAATCCACGATCAGGAACCCATAAAATAATAAACCTTACAAAAAAATAAACATTAAACTAAAAATCCAAATCAATCCACGGGTCTTCTATTTGTAATCCATCTTCATCTGTAATCTTCTTTCTTCTATCTCCTTCCAGCGGGGCGGGACGGGGTCTTCTCCCCGTCTGCGGCCACGCCCTGGTCTTCTTTCTTGCCCAGAGGTCCTTCCTCCGCGGCGTCTGGCTTCAAAATGAGACGACATAGGCTTTTAAAGGCCTATCGCGTCACATTTTTCGTCATGGTTCCCACGGTCCTGATTGGGCCGTGAAAACCATGTGTTTTGGCCGATAAAAAAAAAATGATGACGTCACTTAAAGGGAATGAAAGCACAGCCAATCAGAATGGCTTTGCTTCAATTGCCTTTAAGATGACGTCATGAAAAGGCACATGGCCGCCCTCACATGTTATGGTAGCCAATCAGAGCGTGGGAACTCCATCCCTACTCTGATTGGCTCTAGTATACCATGTGACAGAGAATTGGGGGGGGAAAGGATGTGACGTCATTGAAAGCTTGTCACATGGTACTAGAGCCAATTAGAGCGTGGGAACTCCATCCCTACTCTGATTGGCTGTAGTACGTCACATCCTTTTTCCCCCCAAGCCTCTGTCACATGGTATACTAGAGCCAATCAGAGTAGGGATGGAGTTCCCACGTTCTGATTGGCTACCATACCATGTGAGGGCGGCCATGTGCCTTTTCATGACGTCATCTTAAAGGCAATTGAAGCAAAGCCAAAAATAGGAAAAATAAAAATGACTAAAAATAGTTATGATAAAAAATGAATAAATTGAAAAAATACAAAAATATATCATTGAAAAAACAATACTTAAGTCCACATGAGTCCTTGATATAAACACATGAAAGGTCCAGGCAGCTTCTTCATGGGATCACCAACCTCCCAACGAACCTATAGAAAAGAGAAGAAAAAAGCGCCCGCTCCTTGTGTAAAATCAGATGATAAGGTTTAATAATCCATGGACAGGACAAATGCACACTCACACTTTGTCAGAAATAAAAAGGCATGTTATGGGACCAGCCCATGCACCAGATCGACGTGAGGTTTCACCGTCGCCCTCGGTATTGAATGCGGTGGGAGTCTTTGCAGATTGATGTTGCTGCTGTGGTTTTTGCTGGAAAGGGTTTTAACCTTTAAAACCGGAACACCTCCGTTGACTGCAGCCGCCGTTTACTGCTTCCAGCTGCGGGACCAAGGGAATCCTTTCACACGTCCTCACTCCTTCCTCTGGCGTCTAAACTGGTCACCTTCCGTAGTTCCTATGCCACGTGACCCTACGCGTAGGGGCCACAGTGGTTTGTGCGTGGTTGGAGAAGGGCGCTGTCTTTTACAATTTTTCACTTATCCTTCATCCTATCTGGATAGCTGCCTTTTACACCCACGCCCATCCCACAATTGTTGCTCCGATTTATTTAACAAAATGATGAAAACTAGCAAGGAGAGACTCATTAGGAGACAATAATATGCTGTATCTGCAGAAATAGATATGCTAGAACAGAATGAGGACAACATTGATTTAAAGACCAACTTTTTTAAGCTTGAAAGGTTGGCAAAGGAAGAAATGAAACACTGGCTTGACCTTTTATTATTGCAAAACTATTTAGAAGCAAAAATAGTCCCTAGAGGACTAAGGTTTACTAAAAAGCCAAATTTGACACAAATGTAGAATTTAAAACTAAATGGAATGATGCAATGGAATCTTGTTCATTTACTCTAATCAAGTTATTGATTGCCTATAGAGAGGATAAACTGAATGATATTGCAAAAGAAATAGAGGAGATACAACACACTATGAGTCCATTTGTAGAAAGTGAGGAATTTCTGGAACTGGACAAGTTAGTCGATTCCAGGGTATCAAAATATGAAAAAGATATTAGTGAACGTAAGAGTAACAAATATGTGAGAGATCAAACTGATTACGCTACGGACAAAGTTAGGGATTGGAGACGACATGACAGGAGGGATAGATCTAAGCATTATACCCCTAACAGATATTATAAGAAAAATAAGGCTGATAGACAAAGAGATAATTGCAAAGATCATGCCAATACCCATGTGACACCCAGTGAAAGGGATACAAGTACCAACAGAACTGAAAAGAAAACATATAAATCTCAGTTCTCATGTCCTACAGAAAAGACATTTGAGGTACTCCAGGATAATGAAGAACAATGTGAGGCAAATTTGAATGACAAAAAGGATCCTGACAGGAGTTGTGGTACTATACCAAAAACTCAAAATAGAGACTCTAATAAAAGTAATTCAGAAACAATACTTCAAATATGAAATCTCATACTGCTTCTTTTTTAGAGTTAGTATCCCAACAAGAAACCCAGGTGAGGGGGAAATCTTATCCTCTGTGGGATCGGAAACCTACGTATCATGCAAACACGCCCAGCGAAGAAAGAGAAGCAGCGAGGAGCCCGGGGAAGGAGGCGTGAGCAAAGAAAGAAGGAGAGTAAGTTAAGAGTCAGCAATCCAGAATCACATGGTATATTTAATCTATCCACATTTATTTTATCTAGTAGCCACATATCGCTTCTGACAAGGGGCTTTCATTTGTGCCAAGTAGTCTTCCCAATAGATTTGATCTATTTGTAGATCTAAATAAATACATTAGGAAGATTACTTTAATGAGACATTTCTCTATGCAAAATAGAGAACAACAAGATGTATTTACTGCAAGAGAAACTGCTTGTATTGATGCAATGACTGCACTGCTTGTAGAAAACACACAAGTGGATAATCTAGATCATCTAAAAAATTTAAGCCAGTTCACAATCTATGAGTCGGACTGTCTAGAGTCATCCAATATTGTTAATGATCATGTTAGTTCACAACCAGTAATTTCAAATCTTAATGTTGAGGAAATTGTTCGGAGACCATTTGATGTTGAACTTACACAGAAAGAAAAAATAGTACATTCACCATATATGGCAAATTCCCCATTTTTTCCGTATCAATCTAAAGGATCATTCATAGAAACATTTTATGTTATGGTACTTAAGGATTTTGAATCCATGTGTCAAAAAACAACAACTATACAGAATAGGAATCTATCAAAAGAAGAGAATAATGCACTTAAAGAACCAGGGAATATGAACAATCTTGTCATCAGACAAGCAGATAAAGGAGGGGGCATAGTTCTGCAGGATAAAGCAGACTATCTTGCTGAAGCCTACCGACTACTTAATGATCATGCCTCTTATCTTGTCCTAGATTAAGATCCTATGGACGTTTTCCAGGTGCAATACAAAGACTTCCTCACTAAGGCCTAAACAATGAGTATTATTAGTAAAGCAGAGTATGGTTTTCTTTTTATACGTTCCCCCAGAACCCCAATTTTTTATCACATTCCTAAACTGCATAAACACAAGACTAATCCCCCTGGGAGACCCATTGTCTCAGGGGAGGAGTCGATGACATCCAGTGTGTCCCAATATGTTGACCATTTTTTACAACCTATAGTAAGCAAATTAAAATCATATCTTAGGGACACGCTGCATGTCCTTGACTCCATCTCTGAAATCAAATGGAAGCCCACATACATCTGGGCCACATGTGATATTACATCTTTGTACACATGCATTAAGCACAATAAGGGTTTACAGGCCATCAAATATTTTTTGGACAGGGAAGTCAACTTATGTAATTCACAATTCACATTTTTTTACAGGCTATTTCTTTCATTTTAGAGCACAATTATTTTTTGTTTGAGGATTCGTACTATCTGCAGGTCTGTGGAACGGCCATGGGACCAGGTTTGCCCCCAGCTATGCGAACCTCTACTTGTGGGAGGAGCTCCATGTTTGGTGTGATGCGGATCTAGGGGCTGGCCTGGTATTCTATGGCCGTTACATAGACGATATTATTTTGGTCTGGGACGGACACTTGGAAGATTTGGAACACAAATTGCATTCCTTCAATGAAAATGACATGGATCTAAAATTTACATTTAACTTAAATAAAACAAAGATAACATTTTTGGATCTAGATTTAGAAATTAGTGACACTGGTAAAATCGTCACTAAAACTCATTTTAAAACTGTCTCTACAAACAGTTATCTACACAAGCAAAGCAACCACTACAAAAGATGGCTGGACAATATCCCCAGGGGCCAATTTCTCAGAATCAGGAGAAATTGTTCCCTTGATTCTGATTTCTTGGCCCAAGGGGAAATATTGGTAGAAAGATTTTTGGCCAAGGGCTACAACATTCATACCATTTTGGAGACATTTAGACAAGTAGGTGCTCTTGATTGGGATAGTTTGCTTAGCAAGTCTAAGTCAAACTATTTAAAAGATAAAGTGGCCGACACGGATTTGACAGGTAAATTTACCAAATCACCTTTGTTCATCACTACATATAACAACGCAGCCAAGGGTATTGCATCTATTCTAAATAAACACTGGAATATTATGTTACGAGATCCGATCATTGGGAAAAAATTACCATCTAATATTCCAATCATCTATAGGAAAGCAAGAAGTCTCAAAACTTTGTTGGCCCCTAGTCGATTAAAACAACACATTGGTTCTTCCACATCTAGGCCTACACCAAAAGGTAACTCCATTTGTGGCCGCAGTAGATGCCTTACATGTAAACACATAAAAAGGGAAGACCAAGTGATTTCTCATCACAATAAATCTATTCACATGATTAAAGGTCATATAAACTGTTTATCCACTTTTGTCATATATATCATCACTTGTCCGTGTGGCTATCAATATATAGGGAGAACCACACGGACTTTAAGCACAAGGTTTTTGGAACATAGACAAAATATTATTCATGGGATCACTAATCACAATTTGTCAAGACACTATTTGGAAAAACACAATAAAGATCCTTCGTCCTTAACAGTGATAGGTTTAGAACTAATACCGTCAACATTACTCAGTGGTGATAGAATCAAGAGATTAAATCTAAGAGAGACCTACTGGATTTATGTGTTGGACACATTGAGTCCGGGTGGCCTAAATGACCAGATCGATACCAGTACCATTGTTTGATCTCATTTCAGTGTGCCGGTGGGTGTCAGAGGTCTGGGTTGAACATGTGCAGCATGTTCCCTCTGTCCCCTAGAAGGCATGCCCAATGGGGGTCCCTTGGTCGGATATACATTTTTCAATACTAACACAATACACACAAAAAAGACTAAATTATGACACTTAGCACTTGTGTTTATTTTTGTTTTTTATTACAAAAATAATAATTTAAAAGAATTTTTTATAAACACATTTACTCACACATTTATTAATTAATTTTCACTTAATAACACAGATATATCTTTATTTAATATATAAGACCATACACATTATTATGATATTTTATTATGGCACATACAACACAGTATTAATACATTTAGTTTAATGGATTGCTGGCTCTTTGAATTACTTCTCCAGTTATATAATATCAGCTCAATATAAGTAGTTTGTTCTCCCCTTCCTGTGGAATCCCCATGTAATATCATAGTATACCACACTCACATGTCTTTTCCTTTTTGGTCATCCAAAAAACATGAAATCACTTGTTGACATGAAACCAGTCATATGATAGATTCTAGTTGGCATATTAATATATTCTAATAATCTGGCAACAAATATTTAAATAAAGTCCAACGTTATTTATTTTTATGTAGATTAGTGTGGTGCTAATAATTTGTTCTTGTAGAATATAGATTCCAATCAATCAATATCTGTTCATAACATTCGTTTGTCCATGTAGCACAAAGATTCCAATTATAATCATTACTCATTGCTACAGACCACTATACACAAACTATCTCATAGTGTTAATACAATTTTGGCAATAATAAACTAAGATACAATTATATACATTTTGTTCCAATTGTTTAAATTTAGTTTCAATTCTTCCTTTTTAGATCACTTAGAGCTAAACTTATTTTGAACTCTTGGTGATCAATTCAAACTTGTTTGGATTTTATTCATTCATACTAAATTATTTGTTCATTGATATTATTCATCTCTTATTTTTGTTTTATCAATTTATTGGTAAGCCATTCATTTGGCAAAATTTGAAAAGTTCAGTTCTATATGTCTCCACAGCATGTTTACTTTCTTATGTGCAATGAAATTTGAATTAATCATTATATTAGTACTAATTATATATTTAAAATCATTATTTTTATTATATAATATACATGTATCATTGTCATTGTTTAATGTTTATTGCATTTATTATTATTTTTGCATATAATTCTGTAATTGTTTTTTAATTTTCTCAATGTTGTCCTCATCTTACTATTAAGTATATATTATGTATTCATGCATTGATTACCTTTATCTAGCACAGATGACCTTTTTTAACACTCCAATTTGAATTGTACCCACCTCTATATTTGATTGGACTATGGGACTATAAATTACCAGTCTATTCAATTGGAGTCCATCCCCTGAGCCGGAAGAAACGCGTAGGGTCACGTGGCATAGGAACTACGGAAGGTGACCAGTTCAGAGGAAGGAGTGAAGACGTGTGAAAGGATTCCCTTGGTCCCGCAGCTGGAAGCAGTAAACGGCGGCTGCAGTCAACGGAGGTGTTCCGGTTTTAAAGGTTAAAACCCTTTCCAGCAAAAACCACAGCAGCAACATCAATCTGCAAAGACTCCCACCGCATCCAATACCGAGGGCGACGGTGAAACCTCACGTCCATCTGGTGCATGGGCTGGTCCCATAACATGCCTTTTTATTTCTGACAAAGTGTGAGTGTGCATTTGTCTTGTCCATGGATTATTAAACCTTATCATCTGAATTTACACAAGGAGCGGGCGCTTTTTTCTTCTCTTTTCTATAGGTTCGTTGGGAGGTTGGTGATCCCATGATGAAGCTGCCTGGACCTTTCATGTGTTTATATCAAGGACTCATGTGGACTTAAGTATTGTTTTTTCAATGATATATTTTTGTATTTTTTCAATTTATTCATTTTTTATCATAACTATTTTTAGTAATTTTTATTTTTTCTATTTTAAGTATTTTTTGCTTTTCACACTATTTTCTTTGGTCATTAAAATACACAACATACACTCATTATTTTATCTAACACTGATTTATCCATATATACACATATATTTCCACACACACACTACAATTATTTCACACAGGGCAATAGTCCCTATTATTGGTTCCTAACCACATATATATTTTTACACTTTTTTATATTAGTATATTTTTAGCCATTTATATCAGTCATCTATGCTGGTATCACCTTGCTGCACTTTATTGGGGCCACAGTGGTCTGTGCGTGGTTGGAGAAGGGCGCTGTCTGTTACAATTTTTCATATATATATATATATATATATATATATATATATATATATATATCCCACTGTACAAATGAATGGGGGCAGGGTGGGTTAACCCCTTAATGACTGCAGTGGTTAATGACCGCTAAGGTGATTAAGGGGTTAGGGGACATTACATTGGCTATTTTTATTCTTTTGTATGTTTTGCAGCACCGGAGGGACATGGGCAGGATGAAGATGAGGATGAAGATGGCCTTCATCGTGGGTGCCTGGAATAGGTAAGTGTAATATGTATTTATTGCAATTTATATGTATTTTAAATGGGCAAATGCATTATTATCCATATGTGGATAATAGTAATTTTGCCCATTACTGTATTGTATGTGTTGGGGGGGGGGGGGTATGTGTGGTATATTGCTATGTTTATTGGGGGCAATTGTCCCCAATAAACATGCTATTGTGCCTTAACCCCTTCATTGCCTTAGTGGATAGCCGCTAAGGTAATGAAGTTGCTTTAATGTATTTTTATTAATAGTGTGCGGGAGCAGGTGGTCCCCTGTGCTGAACCGCATTGATTTCTGCATCAGGGACCCCCTTCTTCACGAGTTACTAGGCCCGGTTTGGGGCATCGGTGCCAGTGTCGCCACCATCTTTATAGAGCCCACGTCGCGTCTTGGACGCTATAAAGATGGCGGCGACACTGGCACCCGATGCCCCATACACGGGCCTGTAACTCAGGAAGCAGGGGGTCTCTGAGGCAGAAATCAATGCGGTTCAGCTCAGGGGACCCCCTGCTCCCGCACACTATTATTTAAATGTACATTAATGCAGCTTCATTACATATCAGATAGCCGCTAAGGTAAGGAATTATTGTTTATTGATATGTGTGTTTTGACAGTAGTGTAGATGTGTGGTGGGTCGGTATCCCCTGCAGAATGTAAATGTCCCAGTCACGTGACGCGGAATCTTGAAAGTGCAGGGGGATACCGGAACCCCATAACGGGGCCTGTATCTCCTGAAGTAGGGGGTCCCCGGACCTGAAACCAATGTGGAGACACCCTGCTCATGTATACTATTATTGAAATGTATTTGTTTTGATCTCCCTGCTTAACACAGACCTGAAACTCTTCAGCAAGATCCTTGCAAACCGACTAAACCCTATTCTCCCCAGACTAATTCATATAGACCAAGTGTGCTTTGTGTCAGGAAGACAGGCCTCTGACAACACCCGCAAAATCATTGACATCATTGACCACGTGCATCTCAATAAACTCCAAGCCATGATACTAAGCCTGGACGCCGAGAAGGCGTTTGACCGAATCAAATGGGCCTTTCTCGACCAAACAATGATCAAATTTGATTTTTCAGGCCCCTTCCTAGAAGGAGTCCGTGCCCTTTATCAGAATCCCACCGCATACCTAAAACTCCCAGGCGGACAGTCAAACCCAATCTCCATAAAAAAATGGAACCAGACAGGGCTGCCCCCTCTCCCCTCTATTGTTTGCTATCTCAATTGAACCCCTAGCGGCCCAAATTAGAGTCGAACCAAGCATCAAAGGCATAACGATCGCTGACATAGAATTTAAAATCTCACTCTTCGCCGACGATGTAATACTGACCCTTGCCGACCCACATATTTCCCTCCCCAACCTACAGAAACTACTAGACCAATTTAGCCAGGTCTTAGACTACAAGATAAATACAGACAAATCCGAAGCACTCAACCTATCCCTCCCAGGCCCCATCTGTAAACTTCTGCAGTCGAATTATAAATATAAATGGAACACCTCCCACATAAAATACCTAGGAGTAAAAATAACCAACACATATAGCACACTGTACAGGGCTAACTACCCCCCCCCCCTATTCGACCAAATCAAAAGAGACTTAGACGCTTGGAACCCTCACCAGATATCCTGGTTTGGTAGAATTGTATCTGCTAAAATGAATATCCTCCCCCGCCTACTTTACTACTTCCAAACACTCCCAGTACCAATCCCATTAGCAGAATTAAGGAACATACATTCCCACATCCTACGCTTCATCTGGAGACAGCGCAAACCCAGAGTCCCGAGATCGGTTCTCTTGTCCTCAAAGACAAGAGGAGGTTTGGGAGCCCCAGACGTGGTTAGATACTATCAAGCAGCCCAGCTGAGACAAGCGGTGGTTTGGAATAACCTCCCAGACTCCAACTGCTGGCTCGCAATAGAATCCCACCACGGGTCCCCCACCCCCTCCCGGTATTGCTCTGGTCCCAGACATACAAAGAAAAGAGACCCCAAAAACTTGAGCATGGGGCGATGAAATGCACGTGGTCCATTTGGACCAAAAACAAAGGGAAATACGGCCTAGCTTCATCCCCCTCCCAACTCACCCCAATCTTCGGGAACCCAGAATTCCTGCCTGGGTGCTCCCGTACCCAATTTGGTCAATTCCAGGACCTAGATATTAGAATGGTTGCAGATCTGCTGAAGAGTAACGAAGCTCTGTTCTTCAAAGAGCTCAAAGCTAAATTCCTAGCCCCCAACCTCCCCATATTCAAATTCCTTCAGATAAGGCATTTCCTTGGAGCTCTGTCCCAGACCCCCAAATTCCCCCCGCAGACCAGATTTGAGTCCCTCTGCCGCAAAGGCGTATACCAGAGAGGACTAATCTCTGAAACTTACAGGATAATTGAGGCCTCCCACCCCCCACCTTCCCATACCTATATGCAAAAATGGTGCGCGAATCTAAACACGCAAGTGGTCCTTGAGGACTGGGAGGATATCTGGGAAGCAGCTTCCAAAACATCAATCTGCTCTATCACAAAGGAAAACATTTACAAAATACTATTTCAATGGTACCTGACTCCGAGTAGACTGAGCCAGATCTTCCCCAGCACAGATGATTTGTGCTGGAGAGGATGTGGTCAAAAGGGTGACATGGCACATATTTGGTGGTCATGTCCAGAGATCCAGAAGTTCTGGACCAGAGTCCAAAGACTTATATACGAAACCCTAGGACTGGAGGTCCCCTTGATCCTCTGACATACGTGCTGGGAAAACCATTAGAAGACCTACCCGCCCCACTAAGCTAGACTGTTATCTGCTATACTAACGACAGCCAGATGCTCAGTTGCCACGGCCTAGAAACAAATTAAATCCCCCTCCAGGAGGACAATTGTGAACAGGATAAACACAGTTATGAATATGGAAAGGCTCACAGCCATGCTGAATCAAAGAATGCCCCAATTTTACAAAATCTGGGAACCATGGCCGGGCTCAGGGGCACCGTCCCTTCTCCAGGTCCTAGCCAATAACTGACCCACCACAGGCTGGGAGTGATCGGAGAATCCCCTGCCCCACAACCCCCCCCCCACATCCCTCCCAACCCCCCCTCCTCCCCCCCCCTCTCTCCCACACCTCCTGTCGTCCCCATCTATCTCCCCTCCCTCCGTCTCCCCTTCTTTTCAACTCAAAAACAAGAAAATTATTTGTTGGTGCATGCCCTATGACTCACAGTAATGTGCCTATGACTTCTAATCTCTCTGTACTGACCAGTCTGTTATTACTGTCTGTAATCTTTGTTTTATACATGCATCCAATAAAGGAAAAAAGATTGCAAAAAAAAAAATGTATTTGTTTGGTGTACAATCGCCTGTAACAGCCTTGCATGGAGATGGCAAATCTCCATGCAAATGTTCCAAGCGTTTAATTTTTATCAGCTAGCGTACGTAAAGTTTAAGAACGCTAGCAGGGGGGAAAAGCTTGCACGTACTGCACCGACACACTTTATTCGAGCAAATACCCAGTATGTACCTGGCAGATACCTGGAATGCGCTGCTCCTCACCTCTGACAAGCCCCGTTGCGTTTGCCTTCCCAGCCTGGGTTCATGCCTGGCTGACGGGCGGCTGATCTGTTAAATGATAATGATTAGGATTTAATAGGCTGCAATGCTTCGCGTGTCTACCAGATGGTATAAATTCATGAATTGTAATGCAGTATATATATATACTGTGCAGTATTGCAGCCAGCGGGAATAAAATGCTTCAATCCCTGCCTTGAAAATACCTCAATGCACTCGGGCAGAAAACAGTCACAAACCTCAATACACCCGGGTATACCCGAATTCGTGGGACTAGCCGAGCTCGAATAAAGTGTGTCGCCAGTGTACGATAAGCCAGTTTTTGGCCCGTCCGAGAGAAAATGGGCTCAAGGCCTTAGAGAATCACGTCTCCGACTTCACTTTATATCGGACGTGATTTTTAATTTCAACCAGATGCAAAAGCACGGAACTTTGTGCATAGCCCCCTATATTCCAATGGTCTCAACACCGAATGGGACCTCAAGTGTTTTCTTTAGCTATCTGATAGTTATATTATGTTTATATCCTGACATTCTCTTAATTTATTTTCCAGGTAGTGCAATGCTAACTTTTGAATCTGATCTGATTCTTGAGTTTAACCTAATAACACTTTTTAGGCTGCCTCTTTATTCTTTTACCCTCCTTTCCTCCCACCTCTCTCCCCTCAACCTCCCCATCCCCTCTCTCCCCTCAACCCCCCCCTCCCCTTTCCCTTCCCACCCCTGCATCCGGTACTTTGGTTCAGTTTATTTTCCATTTTTTTCCATTTTAATGTTGTAATATTTTTTATTGGGAACTGACCTATTCACAATAATTATGATTTATTCATTTAAATCCTGGATATGATCTGCCTCTACTGAACCATCAGTTATCTTTCATCAGGGGATCTATTATGTACTATATGCATTTTTATTTAAAATTTCTTATTATAAACAACCAATCAATTGACATTATATCATCTTCACTAACTAACAATTGTCAATTATATATAGACACTGAATCTTTATTTCAGATATTGTATTATTACATAAGAGGATACGTTATATTTCCTACGATGCTCTTAATATATATCCTTCATGGTCTTGATAAAGAGACTATTACATTTATAATGTATGGAACTATTGTAACATTGTTAGTCTACATTTGTTACAATTTGTTGTGAGAATATGAGCTCAGTGGATAGATTGATTGGGTGTTCAAAGATCTCTTTCTAACTATCTTTGAGGATTAAATATAGTATTATTATTCAGTATTTCCATTAATTTGAACTTAAGTTTATAATTTATTTAGATGTAAAGTTCATACAATTAGTATGTACATTATACTCATTTGATATCTTTGGTATTAAAAAAGAGACTTTACTAAATATGAATCCCAGCCTGATTTTCTCACTCTGCTCTAGTTCATGTGCAAATAGATTGTATCCCTAAGATTGTGATTGTTTATTTTATGTTTTCACTTTTTTAATTGCAGATTGCACACATATGCAATTTGGCTTTTTTTTGTCTCTTTAAATATGTCTGTTCAAATCATACTCCCTACTCCTTGACAAAGTGCACTAGCTGTGTGAAACGCGTAGGAGGGAGGTTATGGACTCTGTTGTTCTCTTTTTGTGTAATTAAAGCCTTCTATTTTTGATCCTGGGTGAATTGAGTTCTTCTTGCCATCCATTGCTGCTGCTCCGGATACCACCGTATTTATATGCTATTTCACCAATACTGTATATTACATTTAAAAAAAACCCATAAAACACAGACACTAGGAGTGCCACTCACGAATTATCCATTCTTTTTCACTTTGTACAAGGTAAGTTATTGCCTCTTGGGAATCTGTGGTCTAGATCCTCTGTAGCCTGCAGTTCTTTCGGCATCTATGTGTCTCCATGAACTCTTACGGGGATGCTAGTGTGCTCACCGCTTCCTAGATCTTGTTCAGGCTCCGCCTCACATGATGATGTCACATTCTGTCGCTTGCTGACTCACAGCTGACGGTCCGGGTCCTCTCCGCGCTGTTATCATACCCCTGAGGAAGCAAATAATTTTTCATGAAATGCGCTGGGTGAGTGGTTTGTGAGGGTTCCAATCAGGCATTGTCTGGAACTCGCCCTTACCTGGCTGCTATTGACATTTTGATTACTGGCATCCTGCTATATTGGCTGCACCTGTTCAAGGGCTTAAATAGCAGCCAGTGACTTCCAGACCCTGCCTGAGCATTGTACAGTATATGTTTCCCTGTGTTCCTGCCCACCTTGGGTTTTAGTTACTGAGCCTTTCTTGTTCATGAGCCTTCCCTGTTCCTGAGGCTAGCCTGTTGCTGTGCGTAGCCTGTTACTGTGCCTAGCCTGTTCATTTGGAATCCCTGTTGCTTACCCTGGACTGTGACCCCAACCTCGCTGCTTGCCACCTGCCCTGACCCTTTGCCTGTTGCCTGGACTTTGCACCACTTCATCCAGCCCTGACCTCCTGCCTGCTTATCAACTATGTATACTCTAACATGACTCTGTCACTGGGCTCTGGTTGGTTAATTTGCATCCCTACCTCAGCCCTGTGGGTCCGCTTCCTGATCAGAGACAAGCACCGTCACACGGTTAGTGTTTTGCCTGGGCTGGTAATAGTTGATGGAAAACTAATGAAGAGCACTGGGAAGCAAGGAGAGCTGACTTTGGGGCAGTGTGAGAGAGTGCAAAGTAGACCCAGACAGTCAGCTGTGAGTCAGTGAGCGACCAGTGCTCAGGAGCACTATCTTCTATAAATACTATCATAAAGGATCTGGACAATACGTGAGACCTTCAGGGTGCAGGACTTCCTAAACAGAGGAGGCTTACAAAATCTGTGATTATTGTATTATATATGTCACTACCTGTCAGTAATATGATATATTTATTCATGTATGTTCAGTTTATTGTAGAAGGCAAAAGTGTCGTAAGCCCATGAGCCCCTCCAAGGCAGACCACGTCTCATGGTTCCTAACACTAATATAAATTCTTAATAACCTGCACATACCAGGAAGAATGATTTATAATAAATCTTCTGTCAATATTAGTTGCATAGTTCTAAGTCTGGGTTTCAATATGAACTTACAGGGGTTCTGTATATATATATATATGTATATATATATATATATATATATATATATATATATATATATATATATATATATATATATATATATATATGTATGTATATATATATATATATATATATATATATATATATATGTATATATATATATATATATATATATATATATATGTATATATATATATATATATATATATATATATATATATATATATATATATATATATAGGCACTGTACCGTGTATTTGTGTCAATGGATGTAGCACTGGGCTCTGTCTGTGTTTCATGTTTTGTCTCTGATTTTAAAAATATAATGCCATGCTCATTAGCACTCCTCTTTGACACTTATATGCATATATATACGTTGTGGTTATTTTGGGGGTTCAATATAAGCTTACAGGGGTTCTGTATGTTTTGCAATTCTGTTCAGCTGTTCCCAGCTGATTTGGAGGGTGGCTCCTCCTTCCCAGGTTTGAAGCTCACCCCCTCCCACTTTTAAATGTTTAAAGCTCACTCCATTTAACCTTCCACACTCATGGGAACTTGCATGCAGTTGATTGCGACAAATCAAATACAGAGTGCTTTTCCTGGTATTGTACAGGTTAATAAGAGCTTCAATCAGACTTAGAACTATGCAACTAATTTTGACAGATTTATTATAAATCATTCTTCCTGGTAATGTACAGGTTATTAAAAATTTACCCAAGAGACGTGGTCTGCCTTGGAGTGGCTCATGGGCTTACAACACTTTGGCCAAAAAGTTAAACTAAAAGACCATTTTATTCAAAAGACACACACATATATATATATATATACACTGCACCGTGTATTTGTGTCAATGGATGTAGCACTGGGCTCTGTCTGTGTTTCATGTTTTGTCTCTGATTTTAAATACTGTATAATGTACCTGAGACATATAGCTTCCTTTGCACACTTTACAGAGATATAAATAGATATACTTTATCTTGTTGTGGATTTTTATCCATTCTTTTTAGTAGCTGCCTGTACCGATTTGCATCTTCCTTTTCCTTTTCAATTCTAAAGATTGGCATTTACATCTATTTGATCCCTTTGTGCTTTTCTGTATGTTGACCTGTACAAGTCTACCAATGGAGCATTGCAATGAATGAAAGTGCTTGCAATGTATTGTCTCCAATAACCATTGCCAGTCATAAACAGACAGAATTCTTGCTCAGCTAGTTGCAAGGTTTTGATGTTGAAAGCAAGGCAAACCCCACATGAACCCAGAAAGAACTATAGTGGTAAATACAGTAACTGCGGCTTCAGCGGAATTTTTGTTGGAAAGATTCCATCAAACCATCTCAAACCACTGCGTTTTTAAGCATGTTTTGTGGGCTGACTGCTACTTCATTTGGCAATTGAAAAGAAAACTAAAAGTCTTTGAATCTACTTTTCGGGATTTAAAAAAAAATGTATGCTTGCAGTATGCTGTTCACATCTATCTCTGCAAGTGTTTGTTGAACAACTGTCTCAGTTTTAGCAGCTTGAAGATGTTCAAAACATTTGCCAGAAAGCGTTCCAGCTCTCCAGAAATGCCAACTTACTATAATCACTTTGACATTTCAAGTTTTAATGTGTTGTTGAGTAATACAACAACCCTGAGATGAAGCAGAGCAAAAAAAGAATCTGTGAAATATTTATATTAATGTGTCTGAAGGTAATCAGAGAGGGCAGTGCATAAAACTCACCACTTTCCCAGCACTGCTGGAGAGATTGTATCACAAACGCATAGAAGCTAAGATATATATGGGTTTAAACAGAACAAGTTGTATCTTGATTAGAGATGTTTGTGAACGTTTTTGCATTTTTTGGACCAAATCGATTCTCTGGCTGACCAGTTTGTAGAACTTTTAAGGTGCTCGCAGTTTCTCAGAAATCACACATTTCCACCATTAATTTTCTGTTTTGCCAATGAATCGAAGCTCAGTCACAATTTGCGAGTTCTTGCCAAGCATTTTCATTTTTCTTTAATTATGTTACCTCCCACACAGATGTTGAAATAGGGCTTTTGATGGAGAGGAACTGTCTCCAGCAGAAGCCCTATTTCAAGCTCTAGATGGGAGTTAATCATGAATTGAAATGCTTGGCAAATTTTGACCGGGATTTGGCTCAACTTTAATTGATTTGTGACTTTTTACGTGAAAAAAAAACTTTGCAAATCTTTAATCTTGATAGTGTGGCCACTGGAATTATAAAATACACGTTGAGGGACTGAAGGATAAAAACAGGTATCAATGAGAAATGCTTGCTGGTAGCTTACTAGATTGAGATGCAGGTCAAGGATGTAGCAAACAGATTAGTAGGACCAGAAAGAATACAAATTAGAACAGTTCTTTAGCAAATACAAATACCACTAAAGAACACATTGACATGTCTCAGGGAGGTCCACAAACCTGCCTTCCCCATTATCTCTTAGCATACTGTACAATGCTTCCACTGCAGCTAGGGATTCATGGTAATGCCAAATGAGCACACACAGTGTTTCACTTTTTGCTTCTAATCCATTTTAACATGGTTCCCTATAAGCGTATGCATGCCGCATTACCCAGCATTTTCATCGCAGTCTGGGTTAAAGAAGTGCATAGCTAGTACATCTACCCACAGACTGAACCTTTTGGCTTTTATCAGTGTGAGGAGGGTCTACTGGCTATGCAATGTGAAGCTAGAAACAGTGCTTTACAAACCAAAGGGGAAACAAATCAAGCCGGGAGCTTTCTAGTAAACTGCAAAGTTTTAATGCAAACTGAATAGGGTGTTGCTACCACCAAGTTCCTGACAGATCAGACTGAAGCATCTTGTTTACATACTTCTATAAAGCCCTAGCTGAATAATTGGACCCAGAAAAAATGAGAATTATCGCAAATTGTGACTCTTTCCAATGGATGAACATGAGAGTTCACTATGATTGTAATAGTGAGTACAAAGGGTTTCAGATCTGCTTATATGCTATGGTATCACTGAAGAAAGGTCATGATTTGATGAATCAAGGGGGGACAAGGCCAGTATGCTCATAATGAATGTATTATCATTTATCCTACATAAGAAAGCTATACACATAAGAGGGGGAGCTACCACTATTCATGTTAAAACAAACTACTTAAAATGTGTTAATAAATGACTTTACAGCTACGGTATAAGGAATTTATTCTGGATCAAACTTTGTGCTCTGATTATTAGCTTTTAATTTTTGTGGGCATTGCAATTTCTGGAAAGGTATTGGCCATTCTCACTCAACTATCCAAAGATTTTCCTTTTCATTCCCCATCGCTACAAACTGGCAACTATATTTCCATCGAGGGTTTCAGAGCCTTTCCGCTGTTTTAGAAATTCTCTAAAAATAAATTATATTTGCCACAGCATTTTGACTTACAGCTGCTGCCTTTGGCACCATTAGAGACCTTGTGTTCACAACCTAAACACAGCCATCAATGCTGGGCTTCATCCAACTGTGACATCTCGAGCCAGCAAAGAAACTGAGTTTTCTCATTTATGTGTTTATTAGTTTGTTTTCTTTTGTCTCAATCTGCAGCTCATGGTCAGTAAGGGACAACTTCTGCCTGCAAACCCCAAAGGAAATTGTGAGTGTGCTTACCCATCCGAGTTGTTCGTTAAAACACAGAATAGCAAATTACTCATCGCTAAAACTTAATTTTTTTGCATTTTCCTTATAAATCTTTAAAACATTGAGAAAGTATGCAGAAAAAAAACCTAATATTCCAATCCTTGAAGAGTGTAGCAATCAATCCATTAAATTCCCCCAAATATGTCAACATTTTCTGGGAATTATTTGTTTAACATGTAATCATAAATTGTGTTGGACTTCGTTCAAGGTTTAAAAATGGGATTCTATAAACAGAACTTTGGACTTATTTTGGGCTTTAATATTACATTTTCTGTTCATTATTCGGAAATCAAGCAATTGTTTCCAATGCACTTAGGATCATAAATATTGGAGTGAGATGGACATTTTGGTATATTTATTGAAGCAGAGGTAAAAGAATGCACAACGTTTCGGGGGAATTGTCTTAGTTTGGTGCACCTGATCCTAAGTGCATGGAGACAATTGCTTGTTTTCTGTCATATATAAAAGTAAAGGGATTCTCTCTCAAGAATAGTAACACTGACTAGCACCAGATCCAGATGGAGGAGGTGATTCAGTAATTTCCTAAATTGCGTGCACTTAACACCCTATAGATAAGTATGATGTGATATAGTATTATAACTCTATAGTAGTTGCTAGAACAATAAAACCCCACTAGAGAAGAAGCATTTACCAGAGAATATGTAATTATTAAAATCCATTTATTAATATACAATCTTTAAAATGGATTGCAATAGAAAGTAAGATCAACCCTAAAAAGTTCTTTAAGTATCTTAATAACAAACAAAAAAATAAGAAAAGAAAATATAGTACCCTTTCAATGTAAAATGGGCAGGCAGATTATTGGAGATTAGGGAAAAGAAGAGGTATTAAACAAATTATTTGCCTCTGTGTTTACCATAGAAGAATCAATTTCAATTGTAGTGCACAGGAGGAAGCCACAACCTCCATATTAATGAACAATTGGTTAACTGAAGAAGTTCATAGGCGGCTTGACAAATTAAAGTAAATAAGGCACCTGACCCTGATGGCATACATTCAAGAGTTATCAAGGAGTTAAGTTCAGTAATAGTCAAACCATTACATTTAATAATCAAGGACTCCATTTCCACAGGCTCAGTAACACAAGATTGGCGTAAAGCAGATGTGGTGCCTATATGTTATGCCGGTGCTGCCCGCAGACCAGACCCGTCCCCTGAGCTGAAGGGGGAAGTGGTAATACACGCACCCGCAGCAAAGGGAGCGTGTCCGGAGTGTGGTATGAAGCGTTGCCAGGCCAGGTGTAGTAAGGTAGACAATACTTGCCGGTACCGGTTGTAGAGATAGAGTGAATGATGCCTTGCCGAAGTCAGGGAGTGGAGAGCGGAGATAGGTCATAGTCCAAGCCGTGTTCAAGGGGTTACCAGAGTGAGCGTTGTCCAAGGAGTGCCGAGATCGAGAGCCAGAGGGGGTAGTCGTACGAGACGCGTCAGAACCTGTGAAAACACTGAGAGAATCCAGAAGTAATTCCATACAGAGACTATGTCGAGCAAAGACTGAGAGCAGAGAGGAGCTAGATAAAGCAGGAAGGTCCAATTAGGAACGGAGGCGGGACAGGAAGGGCTACAGGGAGACACTACAGATTGGTACAGGCATAACAGGCCAGGTGAGTCTTGTTGGTAACCTGAGTATGCTCATGCAGTGTGCGGGGGCCGAGCCTGAGGTCCGGGGGATGGGAAGAAGAGTGTGCAGGCTGAGCGTGCTCCATAACTCGTGTACGCGTGTGAACCGAGCCAGTGGATGGTGCAGGTGTGTGTGCAGGAGGGCGTGGGCGCGCGCGGCGCTGTACAGAGGAATCGCCGAGGGGAGTGATCCGCGACGGCGGCAGGGGCGGGGAGCCGTGGAGGCCGGTAAGGCAGGATTGTTTTGTGTGTCCAGGGGCTCCCTGCAGGGAGGGAGAGCTCTGTGGGAGGAGCGTGGAGATCGCCGATTCCTGACAGTACCCCCCTCTTCAGGAATGGCATCAGGATGGTCCAAGAACGGTTTCTCTGGAAACTTTTTCCTGAAGTACTTAAGAAGAGCTGGGGCATGAATGTCCTTTGAAGGAACCCAGGATCTCTCTTCAGGGCCAAAGCCCTTCCACTGCACCAAGAACTGGAGCTGACCCCTGGATAGGTGAGAATCCAAAAGAGATTGAACCTCGTATTCCTCGTTATTTTGTACAGTAATGGGATCCGGTTTACGAGTCTGATCCGGAAAGAAGTGACTGGAGATAAATGGTTTTAAGAGGGACACATGAAAGACATTGGGAATCTTCATACTGGGTGGTAGTTGGAGCCGGAATGGCACGGGATTGATTTGTTCAAAAATAAGGAAAGGACCCAGGAACTTGGGTGCCAGTTTAGGAGATGGTACCTTGAGGTGGATATGTTAGAGGAGAGCCATACCAAATCCCCTGGTTTGTAACTGGGTGCCGAACGACGACGACGATCGGCCTGTAGTTTTGACCTGCGGGAGGAGTTGAGAAGGGTAGACTGAATCCTGGACCATGCGGTTTGGAGGGAAGAAATGCGTTCATCTACTGCACCGACACACTTTATTCGAGCAAATACCCAGTATGTACCTGACAGATACCTGGAATGCGCCGCTCCTCACCTCTGACAAGCCCCGTTGCGTTTGCCTTCCCAGCCTGGGTTCATGCCTGGCTGACGGGCGGCTGATCTGTTAAATGATAATGATTAGGATTTAATAGGCTGCAATGCTTCGCGTGTCTACCAGATGGCATAAATTCATGAATTGTAATGCAGTATATATATATATATACTGTGCAGTATTGCAGCCAGCGGGAATAAAATGCTTCAATCCCTGCCTGGAAAATACCTCAATGCACTCGGGCAGAAAACAGTCACAAACCTCAATACACCCGGGTATACCCGAATTCGTGGGACTAGCCGAGCTCGAATAAAGTGTGTCGCCAGTGTACGGCTGGTACTCCAGAAGGAATGTTGGGGATGGGAAGACAGGGAGGGTGGAACCCATAATTTATAAAGAAGGGTGACTCCCGGGTCGACTCGTTTTTGGCAGAATTGACGGCATACTCTGCCCAAGAGAGGAGTTGAGCCCAATCATCCTGGAAATCGGATATGAAACATCTCAGGTACTTCTCCAGGGATTGATTGATTCTCTCCGTTTGTCCATTGGACTGAGGATGATAGGCGGAAGAGAAAGTAGAAGAGATGCCCAATCTCTTCGTGAAGCTCTCCAAAATTTGGATACGAACTGAGAACCTCTGTCAGAAACAATGGACGAAGGAATCCCATGAATCCGGAAAATCTGCTCCGTAAAGATATCAGCAAGGGCGGGGGAGGTTGGTAATCCTTTAAGTGGAATGAAATGGGACATCTTTGAGAACCTGTCCACGACCACCAAGATAGTGTTCATTCCTCTGGACCTGGGCAACTCCACGATGAAGTCCATCGAAATGTGGGACCAGGGGCGGTCGGGAACTGGAAGGGGTAACAGAAAACCCTGAGGCTTTTGACGGAGAGTATTGCTTTGAGCGCACGTGGGACAGGCGCGGTTAAACTCCAGAATATCTTGAGACATCCTTGGCCACCAGAAATTCAGATGAATGAGATCAGTAGTCTTCTTAAAACCTGGATGACCTGCAGATTTAGAGTAGTGACCCTAAGACAGGACCTCTGGAACAAATTTGGAAGGTACAAAGAGTTTGTTGTCGGGAACGACCAAGTCCTTGGGAATGCGTCGATGAGAGTGCAAAATCTTGTCAAGATTCTTAAAAGAAGACGTGGTGAGAATCCTCTCATGCGGAAGGATAGTCTCCAAAGATTCCTCTGGCCTCTCTTCAGAAGAATGTATTCGGGAGAGTGCGTCTGCCTTAACGTTCTTGGTCCCGGGGATATAGGAAAGGTGAAAATAGAATCGGGAAAAAAAAAGGGCCCAAGGAGCCTGTCGTGGACCAAGGCGTCGAGCGTTCTCTATGTAAAGAAGGTTCTTGTGGTCCGTGAGGATAGTAAACGGCTCTTTCGACCCCTCCAGCAGGTGTCTCCACTCTTGAAGAGCCATCTTCACGGCCAGAAGTTCCCTGTTACCCACGCCATAGTTCCTCTCGGCAGACGAGAATTTCTTGGAAAAATAAGCACAGGGATGTAACTTATCTTGGGGCGTGGGTCTCTGAGAAAGAACGGCACTAGCGCCGCAATCAGAAGCGTCGACCTCCAGGACGAAGGGAAGAAAGCGAAGGTGCGGATATAAAGGCTTCCTTAAGTGTCTCGAAGGCGGAGATGGGCTCAGATGACCAAGCAGAAGGATCAGCTCCTTTTTTGGTGAGCGCAGTAAGGGGTGCCAGAATGGTGGAAAAAATCCATATAAACTTACGATAATAATTAGCGAACCCTAAAAAACGCTGTATGGCCTTGAGAGAGTTGGGTCTTGGCCATTCAGTGACTGCTTGAAGTTTACCGGAGTCCATCATAAACCCCTCATCGGAAATGATGTACCCCAGGAACGGAGTAGAGGTCGTATGAAAGGTGCACTTCTCCAGTTTGGCGTACAAATGGTGTTCCCGGAGACGGGAAAGGACGTAGGAGGTGTGGCATATGTGGTCCTGGAAATCTTTGGAAAAAATCAGGATATCATCCAAGTATACAGTAACAAAAATATTGAGTACCTTATGAAAGACGTCTTTGATGAAATCCTGGAAGACAGCGGGAGCATTACATAAGCCGAAAGGCATTACCAGATATTCGTAGTGTCCACTACGCGTGTTGAAGGCCGTCTTCCATTCATCCCCCTTCCTGATGCGCACCAGGTTATAGGCACCACGCAGATCCAACTTGGAAAAAATCTTGGCCCCCTGTAATTTATCGAACAGTTCGGTAATAAGGGGAAGGGGGTAACGATTTTTAATAGTTATCTGGTTTAAACCCCTGTAGTCGATGCAAGGCCTCAATGACCCGTCCTTTTTCTTGACGAAGAAAAACCCAGCCCCTGCTGGGGAATTGGAGTGACGAATAAAGCCTTTCTTGAGATTCTCCTGAATATATTCATTCATAGCGTGAGATTATGGTAACGACAAGGGGTAGGTCTTGGACTTGGGTAGGGAGTAACCTGGAACTAGGTCGATCGGACAATCGTAAGTCCTGTGTGGCGGCAAGAGGTCTGACTGTACCTTATTGAAAACGTCCCGGAATTGATGGTAAACGGAAGGTAGAATAACTTCGGGAACAGAGGTATTGGCCAGCAGTTGATGAGTCTCGTCTGACCTCGGCCTCCAGGAAATGGGAGCGGAGGAAGTCCAGTCAATGAGAGGATTGTTAAGCTGTAGCCAAGGAAGACCAAGGGTGATGGGTATCCCAGGAGCGTGAATGGCATCGAGAACTAAGGTCTCCTTGTGCAGCTGTGAAGACAGAAGCAAGGGAGCCATCTCTAAGAA
Source organism: Ascaphus truei (assembly GCF_040206685.1). Taxonomy (NCBI): domain Eukaryota; kingdom Metazoa; phylum Chordata; class Amphibia; order Anura; family Ascaphidae; genus Ascaphus; species Ascaphus truei. The sequence goes on along the minus strand of NC_134487.1, from coordinate 174,928,586 downwards.
GATGTGGGCCGGGGTAAGAGGACGTCCATCGATACCGACGAGTGCGATGGGAACCTTCTTTCTCACTAGTGGTATGCGGTTTACGCTGGCGAATTCAAGATCCACGAAGTTTCCTCCAGCTCCTGAGTCAATGAAAGCGGCGGTAGAAGTCCTGAACTTATCGCCTGAAAGGAAGACTGGAAATGTAAGTTTCTTAGGGAGTTCATCTTTATGAAGGGGACGTGGAGACATTACACCCAGAGAGAGCCCTTCTGTACTCACTGGGTGTTCCCGTTTCCCGGACACAGTGGACGCTCCCGAACCAGATGTTCCATGGATCGCAGTAGAAACACAATCCCCCGGCATGGCGGAACTGCCGTATCGGTGTGCGGATGCGTTGTACCCCCAATTGCATTGGCTCTGGCAACTCCAGTGCAGGATGAAGAGGTGTGGTAGCACTTGGGGAAGCAGGAGTGCTGCTGAGAGTACTGGAGAACGGAACTTGAAAGTTATGGAAGCGAGTGCGCTGACGCTCTGAGCTGCGTACCTGGATGCGTTGATCCACTCAGACGGCCAAATCAATCAGGAGCTCCAGTTGATCCGGCCTGGATTGGCGAGAGAGTTCGTCCTTGATGGGATCTGCCAGGCCTTGCCAGAATACGGAGACGAGAGCCTCTTGTCCCCAGTTAGTCTTGGCTGCTAGAGTCCGGAATTCCACAGCATACGGTGTCACCATCCGCCGTCCCTGAGTGATCTGGAGGAGAGAAACAGATGCCATCTCCCGACGAGCGGGGGAATCAAATACCCGTTGAAACTCGGCTTTAAATGCCGGGTAATCTTGGGTAAGGTCAGAACGTCGCTCCCAAACTGGGGAAGCCCAAGCCAGGGCGCTGCCAGTGAGGAGGTTATAAATGTAGACTACCTTCTTGCGATCAGTATTGTAGAGATGGGGGGCCATTTCAAACTGCACCTCACACTGGTTTAGGAAACCCCTACAATCTTGCGGTTCACCTGCATAAGGCTTGGGGGGAGGAATCCTTACATCTGAGCTGCTAACTGCACTTGCGGAGTGGGTGCTTACATCTGGCAGGTTCGCGGTCGGTACCCTGTCTGAGAGTACTGCGACCTGGCGTGTAAGTGCCACAATTTGATCCGCCATGGCCTGGTTTTGCTGAAGCAGATTAGAGAGAAACTGCTGTAGTTCAGTCTGGTCTGCGTCTTGTGGGCTCGACATAATGTTACGCCGGTGCTGCCCGCAGACCAGACCCGTCCCCTGAGCTGAAGGGGGAAGTGGTAATACACGCACCCACAGCAAAGGGAGCGTGTCCGGAGTGTGGTATGAAGCGTTGCCAGGCCAGGTGTAGTAAGGTAGACAATACTTGCCGGTACCGGTTGTAGAGATAGAGTGAATGATGCCTTGCCGAAGTCAGGGAGTGGAGAGTGGAGATAGGTCGTAGTCCAAGCCATGTTCAAGGGGTTACCAGAGTGAGCGTTGTCCAAGGAGTGCCGAGATCGAGAGCCAGAGGGGGTAGTCATACGAGCCGCGTCAGAACCTGTGAAAACACTGAGAGAATCCAGAAGTAATTCCATACAGAGACTATGTCGAGCAAAGACTGAGAGCAGAGAGGAGCTAGATAAAGCAGGAAGGTCCAATTAGGAACGGAGGCGGGACAGGAAGGGCTACAGGGAGACACTGCAGATTGGTGCAGGCATAACAGGCCAGGTGAGTCTTGTTGGTAACCTGAGTATGCTCGTGCAGTATGCGGGGGTGGAGCCTGAGGTCCGGGGGACGGGAAAAAGAGTGTGCAGACTGAGCGTGCTCCATAACTCGTGTACGCGCGTGAACAGAGCCAGTGGATGGTGCAGGTGTGCGTGCAGGAGGGCGTGGGCGCGTGCGGCGCTGTACAGAGGAATCGCCGAGGGGAGTGATCCCGCGACGGCGGCAGGGGCGGGGAGCCGTGGAGGCCGGTAAGGCAGGATTGTTTTGTGTGTCCAGGGGCTCCCTGCGGGGAGGGAGAGCTCTGTGTGAGGAGCGTGGAGATCGCCGATTCCTGACACTATATTTAAAAAGGGAGCTAGATCAGAACTGGGGAATTACAGACCTGTAAGCCTGACTTCAATAGTGAGGAAACTACTTGAAGGTTTAATACGGGATAATATTCAGGAATACATAATGGAAAACAAAATTATTAGTAATAGTCATCATGGATTTATGAAGGCTAGATCATGCCATACTCACCTTATTTGTTTCTTTGAAGAGGTAAGTAGGAATTTATACCAGGTAATGCAGTTGATGTTGTCTACTTAGATTTTGCTAAGGCTTTTGATACGGTTCCACACAAGAGGTTGGTGTACAAAATAAAGCAAATTGGACTCAGTCAAAATATATGCACTGGATTAAAAACTGGTTGAAGGACAAACAACAGAGGGTTGTCATAAATGGAACTTTTTCAGGTTGGGCCAAGGTCGTGAGTGGAGTACCTCAGGGATCAGTACTGGGACCACTGCTTTTTAAGTTGTTTATTAATGACCTTGAGGTTGGCATCTAGAGCAAAGTCTCCATATTTGCTGATGATACTAATATGTATAAGGTAGTAGAATCGGAGCAGGATGTAATTTATCCCCATAAGGACTTGGAGAGACTGGAAACTTGGGGAGGTAAATGGCAGGAGGTTTACAGATAAATGTAAGGTTATGCTTTTGGGAAGCAAGAATAAACAGGCGACATACAAATTAAATGGGGATAGATTGGGGGAATCCTTGATGGAGAAGGATTTAGGAGTGTTTGTAGACAGCAGGCTTTGCAAAAATGCCCAAAAGTCATGCAGTTGCTGCAAAGGCAAACACTATCTTATCTTGCATTAAACGGGCAATGGATGGAAGAGAAGTAAACATATTATTATGCCTCTTTACAAAGCATTAGTAAGACCACACCTTAAATATTGAGTACAATTTTGTGCACCCCTTCTTAGAAAAGACATTATGGAACTAGAGTGCAGAGAAGAGCCACCAAATTAATAAAGGGGATTGACAATTTCATTTATGAGTAGTGGCTTGCTAAATTAGATGTATTTACATTATAAAAGAGGCATCTAAGAGGGGATATGATAACTATATACAAATGGGGACACTACAGGGAGCTTTCAAAATACCTATTCATCCCAAGGGAAGTACAAAGGACACAGGGTCATCCCTTTAGGTTTGAGGAAAGGAGATTTCACCAGCAACAAAGGAAAGGGTTCTTTACAGTAAGGGCAGTTAAAGTTTGGAATTCTTTCCCCATGGAGACTGTGATGGCAGATACAATAGATTTGTTAAAAAAAACAGGTTGGACATCTTTTTAGAAAGGAAAGGTATACAGGGATATACCAAATAAGGAAACTTGGGAAGAATGTTGATCCAGGGAATAATCCGATTGTGACTTCTTGGAGTCAGGAAGGAATTTATTTTTCCCCTAATGAGATATCATTGGATGATATAACACAAGGGTTTTTTGTTTGCCTTCCTCTGGATCAATAAGTGAGAATAGATATAGGATAAAGTATCTGTTGTATAAATTTAGCATTGGTTGAACTTGATGGACATATGTCTTTTTTCAACCTCATCTTTTATGTAACTATGTAAAATATGAGGGGTATATATAATTCCCATTAGTGGCGAAACATTTTAATCCAACAGTAGCCAGTGATAATTAAGTCACTGAAAAATAGATAATGATAATAATAAAGGAGATCGGGGACCGACCAGTTAATCCTACTAGAAGGAAAGGACTTCCTAGTAAAAACCTCCCTTCCACGACCACACAATAATAGCATAATATATAAAGGCTCTCCTTTGCCGTGGTAGGAAGGGTTACAGTGAACCAGAGTAAGATAAACCATAGTAGGAACGGATTTTACAGAGCCATATCGTGACAAACACCATATATCATGTATCCTGTACCAGGTTGGTGATGGTTATCGGTACTAATGGTAAGTATTATGCTCTGTGTTGGTAACATATGTACAAATAGTACAAGGAGATAGCAACAGGATGTTCCCGCTGTTCACATATATTTTCTCTTTCAGATGATGACACATGCATTGTATCTCCTTGAACCACGGCAAAGGAGAGCCTTTATATATTATGCTACTGTACTGTGGTAATGGAAGGGAGGTCTTTACTAGGAAGTCCTTTCCTTCTAGTAGGCTCAACTGGTCGGTAATTATATATGCCCCTCGTATTTTAATGATTATATATTAATAAATGGATTTGAATAATTACATATTCCCTGGCAAATGCTCCTTTTCTTTGAGGGTTTCATTGTTCTAGCATCTATAATCATACAGTTATAATACTATATCACGTCATACTTATCTATAGGGAGTTGAGTCATGCAATTTGGGGACTTACTGATTCCCCTCTTCCATTTGGATCTGTTGCCAGTTAGTATTGCTATTTCCTATTTCCCCTAGTGCACCACTCCTACTGGTTTCCTATTTCGGAGTGATGGTATCCACCCATTTTTTGTGTTATATTCTCTCTCAACATCTTCATTACATTACCGGATTGCGAAGGATGCCATCAAATGCTGGTGTCTTTTGTGTGTTTTGAGACAAGTGTTCATTATTGCCCTCTTTATTTTATTACAGCTTTTTATTTTAGAATAATTAATTGTCTTTATTAAACCTCCATAGATCTGGCCACAATTTGTCTAGTACAGATCAATATGAAAAAGTATATGAATACATCTCAGTATAGAATTCTGCTATAACTTTGAAGTGTTTAAACTTATTTCAGTGTACAAATTGGCATTAAAGTCCTAGCCCCAAGCACCCACATTTTACAAAACCTTCTAAGGCAGCGGTTCCCAACTCCAGTCCTCAAGGACCACTAACAGTTCAGCTTTTAAGGCTCTCCTCTCATTAGCACAGGTGGCCCAATAATTTTGACTGAACCACCTGTGCTCTTTTAGTGGTCCTTGAGGACAGGAGTTGGGAACGTCTGTTCTAAGGAAAATTAAATGTACACATAGTATTTGAGACAATGTACTTTTGGGTTTAAACTCCACATTCTTCTATCCTCCATCAACAAGGCAGTCAAAAAGACCACCAATAATTTCACAGCCGAAAAACCTTTATCTTATACAGTGAAGAAATCGCAAGTACAGTACAAAATACAATCACACAGAAAGAGAAACAAGGCCTCAGGGCCTTTTACTGGGATCAAAAAACAAAAACTGTACTAAATAAAACCTGAAAGCTGGGGATTTTTATATATCTGTAATAAAAAAAATCTTTTAAAATAATCATGTATATTCTTTCAATGTAGTTTTCAAAAGTTTTTTTTCTCCTTTTAACGAGCAGCCATTGTTTTTATTTAAAAAAAAAATTGTACTATAGCAACCACAACAAAATTCAAATCAATGGTGACTAAAGTGAGCACAAAAAGATTTGATAAGCAGAAAAATGTTATTATATTATAAATTGGGTATTACCTTGCAGCAAACTGAGGGGACTTAAGGTGTCAGAGAGATAAAAAGATATGATGCTCTGAGCGTTTCTTGAACTCGTATTTACCTCAGTTTAGTAAATTATGAACCATCATATCGCTTTTTATTATAGCTTCGCATCCCAGACAAAATGTCCAGGTTTCAATGGAATAAAAACAGCTTTGTTTACGAGGCCTCTGGGTAGGTGTTTTATGTCGCAGTAAAAGTATAGTGTTAGATGCTACAGTTTGCTTTATGTACATGGTGGAAACACTCATTTCCTTGAAGTTTCATAGGCAAGGCACAGTAGGGTCCAGTCCTTCTTGTCAGGTAATGTTTCCTTACTCTTGTTAAAGCCTCTTGGATTAACACTGAGTACACTTTGTTATATGGGCCACAAGTTTCTTCAGAGAGCGCAAGATTAAAATGACTACTTCAAAGGCATGCTACAGCTCTCTGCCGTGATACAGAGACCTGTGTAGTTGGATTTTGCCAAGATTAAGACCCCAGAAATCTGTGCCTCAGGTGCCTGCAGATCAGAGCTGTCTCACAAGCTGTTGCATTGGTCCAGCTTAATCAATTATAAGTTGAACAACTTGAAAGGCAATGGAACGGAATGGGCCGCAACATAAAAAAAAAACGAAGACGGAGAATTACACACAAGCTGTACTGCTCTGCATTGCAGTCTACCAGTTTTACTTTCTCTTGCAAGTCCATAATAACACCACAATAGTGTTACCATCTGTGCAGTCCCGAGAACTTTTCTCAAGACCTACAGTATGAGAACAACATTTAATAAAGTCCCTTTTGTTGTTTTGAAGCCCTGTGAGTGCCAAGTTCTCTACTTTTCTATTACAATCCTCTTTTGGAGTACCCAGGAAAGCTGGTACATGTTAGTGGAGTGCCACTACCTTTTGCTTTTTATATATATATGATATGACAGAACCACTCAGGCCTTGCAGGCCGTACCCATTCACTGTGCCCACACCCCGGTGGGGTTTACCCAAAGTACTGAGGTATCCCATGGCACACAACCACCCTGGTGTCACAGAGTAAACCCACACTATGGGGGCTATGCACTAAGCTCCGAGCTTTCGCGCACTGCTCAAAAAAATTAGCACGTCCGATAAAAAATGAAGCCGGCGGCGCGATTCACTAAGGCCCGCAGCCCATTTCCTATCGGACGTGCCCAAAACTGGCTTATCGTGCGTGCAAGCTTTTTTCCCTCTGCTATCGCACTTAAAGTTCACGTACGCTACCTGATAGGAAAAAAAGCTGCACGTTACATTTGCATGGAGATTTGCTATCTCCATGCAAGGCTATTAGTGGCGATCGTACACTAAATAAATACATTTTATTTATAGTGTACATGAGCATGTCCGAGGACCCCCTACTTCATGAGATACAGGCCCCGTTATGGGGTGCCGGTATCCCCTGCAGTTTAAAGCTTCCGCGCCACGTGACCGGGTTATTTACATTCTGCAGGGGATACCGGCACCCCATAAAGGGGCCCGTATCTCCTGAAGTAGGGGGTCCTCGGACCTGAAACCAATGCGGTTCAACTCTGGAGACCTCTGCACATCTACACTACTGTCAAAACACACATACCAATAATCAATAATTCCTTACCATAGCGGCTATCTGCTGTGGTTATGAAGCAGCATGAATGTAAATTTTAATAATAGTGTGCGGGAGCAGGGGGTCCCCTGAGATGAACCGCATTGAGTTCTGCCTCGAGGACCCCCTACTTCTTGTGATACAGGCCCTGATATGTGGTGCCGGTATCCCCTGCAGAATTTTAAAGTCCCGCTCACGTGACGCGGACCTCACACAAATACGATTCATCTCCGGAGACCCCCTGCTCATTATAAAAAATAAATTTCAAACATTAAAATTGTTTGGTTCTTCTACACGCAAACGCAATTATGGTCCCCTGAGTTTCAGGGGGGTCTTTGGGAGAGTCCATGTAATGATTCAATCATTCACTCTAATATCGTCGTTAATTATTGTATATATATATATTGTGACAGAGTCACTGACTCAGTAGGCTGGAATAGTGAATGGAGAGACGCTGCAGCCAGTTCACAGAGTGTTAATCTCCTCAGACAGAAAGAAGCACACCTGCAGCCTAATTAAGCAGGAGGCCTGAGAGACTGCAGGTTTAAAAGCAGGAAGTGACACACACACACAGGGTGAGCTTGTTTTTCCACAGGAGGGTGGTGAGAACTCTCCCGGCTGGGAAGCCGTTGCTGTTGCTCTGGTCCCCCAGTCCTGCGAAGAGCTAGGCTGCTGGGATCAGCTGGGACCTCTGCGTAAGGGTGAAACGCGTTGAGGGGGAGATGCTGGTGTAGCCCTGGTGTGTGTCAAATAAAGTTATGTTGAACTAGTCATCTGGGAGCCGTTCATTGGACATGCGCAGTTGCGCCGCACTTCTATCCATTTTCTGACCTGCATCTCGGCGGCGGCACGCAGGAGGAAGCGAGAAGAGCGGTCTCACAACCCAAGGAGCAGGTGAGGTTACTCTTTCCCCCTGCACCGGTTGATTAAGTGACCCTGCTTAGCTCTCCCACGCTTACCCCAGTGTCCTCATTTACTGACCTGCCTCACACTGAAGCGCTTGACAGATTCTCTGTAATTAAGCAGGAAGCCTGAGAGACTGCAGGTTTAAAAGCAGGAAGTGACACACACACAGGGTGAGCTTGTTTTTCCACAGGAGGGTGGTGAGAACTCTCCCGGCTGGGAAGCCGTTGCTTTTTCTCTGGTCCCCCAGTCCTACGAGGAGCTAGGCTGCTGGGACCAGCTGGGACCCCAACCCAGGATAAAGATCAAGATCGCTGCGAGGCTGGACACAGCCTGCTCCCCAGAACCGTGTTCCTGTTTGCTACTGGAGCGGCAAAACAGATAAGACTTTATTCTTATACGTATCAGTTATCCATTGTGTAGCATGTTTTGGGCATGACCAGATTAGCTGGCTGTCCTGTTAGTAAGGGCTCAAGAAGTGAGTTAGTGTCCCTAACGGGACTAGGCTTTAATTTTCAAGAAAGTAGTTTCTTAAAGGGACAGTGCACCCGTACTTATTTTGGTTGTGGCTAATAATCCACTAGTGTTTAAAGTTTCCCATCGTGTCTAGCATCTTACTGACCCCGCCGCGAGGCCGTCCTGCCACAGGTGGTGTCAGAAGTGGGATGCTACGCCTCTGGGGGTCAGTAGATGAAGATGTGTTGAGACACTGAACTCAAGCGCTGAGTGTAAATTTTGCCCCGTCGGGTATGAAAGGATTGCTGTGTAAAGCTAATGCCTTTTGCTGAAGTGAGTGAATTTGCAGCTAGCAAGTGCTGTATGTAAAATTTGCCCTGTCTTTTATAAAAGAAAATTGAAAATGGATTTTGGCATAGATGTTACCCTAAGAAGAACCCAGAAGGTTCAAAGATTGTAAAGCCCATACAACTTATGTGTGTTGTGCAAAGTCTGCCCCGTCGGGTGTGGGAAAAGTGTCAATTTTTCAATGTACATAACCATACAAAACAGTGTCCCTTCAGGCCATATGATGATTATGATGATGACCCATATGTGGCCCCGAGAAGAAAGACGTACCCGCAGATGAAAGCTGCAAAAGTGACCAGTGTGTGGATGCCCAGTACCACTGATGTCTCTGGAACTAATAAAACAAAGAGAAAGAAGAAAAATATTTTTCAAGTCACCGAGGAAGTGACCGAACCACTTGAGCCTGCGGTATCAGGACAACAGGCATCAGCAAGCCACCGAGATGTGCTGCTGACCAGAGTGATGGGCAGAATTGTCACAGGAACAGTGGCAAAGGAAAAGGAGGAGCAAAGGGAAGCTGAATCCTGGATCCAGGTAAAAGAGGCCTTAATTTCTGCACTCCAAACTGCCCACCGTGATTATGATGTCTTGCAGGAACAATTGAATAAGGATCTGAAGACAAGTTTGGATAAGGCCAACAACGCAATTGCTAACATGGAATCAGAGAGAACAAGTCCTGACTGGAGACTATGCTATCAGATGTCCCAGAGAGATGTGCAAAACTTCATCAAAGACTTAGAAGTTTCTCACCAAGAAGCTAGCACGCTCAAAACAGAGCTGGAGCTCTCACGCCAGGAGGGCCACAGTCTAAACACAGAGCTGGGTATGTTGAAGGAAACCCATGAGAAAGCCCTGAGGGATTTAGAGACTGTAAAGAAGGAGAATGTAAGTCTGACACAGAAAAATTCAGACTTGACTGATCAAAACAGTAAAGGTGATAAGAAGCTCCACCAAGCAGGAAAAGTGGAGAAGCAATTGATCCAGGAAAAGCTAGAGGTGCAGGAAGCACTGCAGAATGCAGAGAGGATGCAACGTGTCTCCCTGGAGCAGCACACACAGTCAACGCACTTATGGCAGAGCCAGCTGTAAGAGCTACATGCAAGTCTGCTAGCGGCCAAGGAGAAGCAGCGAGTGCTACAGGAATGGCTGAGTACCCAGTATGTCCCCACAGAGCAGCATGAGGAGCTGAGGGCCACGGTGTACGCCACAAGAGCATCGCTAGGGGCAGAGCTGGGAAGCCAGGTGATTCTGTTTGAGAGGGAGCGCGAGAAGTTCCAGAGACTGGAGCAAGAGCTGGAGAAGCAGAGAGGCAACTCCATCTCCATGAGTCAGTATGCCAAGGAGAAAGAAGTCTGGAAGACAGAAGCAACGGCGATACTGGCGACAAAAACTGCAGAGCTCCAAAAGATGAAGGAGGAGCTTACGCAAGCCCAGAGCAAGCACCAGGAAGAGGTGAGGGCCCTGAGAGGGGATTTGCAGGATCAAATTGAAGAGCTGCAAACGCAGGTTGCTGAGCGCAAGATACAGCTCGCCGAGCGGGAGAAGGTGGCCGTCCGACAGGTGGCTTGCCTGTCATTGCGCTATGAAACCGAGATGGCTGATACCCGCAAGCTTCTGTACCACACGTCCAATGAGATGGCCCGACTGCAGCTGGAGCTGGACAAGGTCTGGGAGGAGCACTGGCAGTGGCAGGTCAGAAATAGAGGGAAAGAAACAGACTTAAGACTTGCGCTGAACCAGCTAGGAGATGTGGAATCGCGACTCGATGCCAAAGAAGATGAACTGGCAGCTGCACTGAGTGAAAAAAGAAATGCAGAAGGACAGCTTTGACCTGAGGAAGGACCTGGAGTCTGAGCGTGCTGGCCACAAGATGGCATAGAAACAAAAGCGTGACCTGGATGAGATACTCGAGGCTCTGAAGACTGAGCAGGATGCTACGTTGGACTCTAATGCTGCCCAGCAGGAGATTCCTCAGCTGAAGTTGGAGAAAGAGGTTACAACCCTAAGACAGACCCTTGGGTCACAGAAGCAGTCCATGGGAAAAAGGGTGGTAGAGATAAAGCAAGTCAGGTGCACCAGGAAGCGTGAATGCAATACCGTTGCAGTGTTACAGTCTACTTTTCACAAGGCACGGGATGGGAAGACCAAGGTTCTATGTAGTAGCACAGTAAGACGCCAGTTGTACTATGGGACCCATAGTGGTTTCCTTGCAAGGAAGGCAGCCGCTGTGAAGAGACAGTTGAGAATGGGACTAAATGTTTGTAAGATGAGAAAGACCTCACAGTTTGTTCAGCAACACTCCCAACGGAGTAAGTTAAGGGGACAAGAAAGACAGGCCCAAGCCTTCGAGTCTGCCGACTGTAAAATAGAGGCATCATGGGGTGCACTTGGGGTTAAAAAGACCCCCACCCAAATTGAAGTTCTGAAGCTAAATGATGTGAAACCCAACACTGAAGGTATGCTGATGGAAAAAGGTCCAAAACCCATCACCGCTAAAGCGGAGTTGCTGTCTTCACAGAAAAAGGCCAAACAGTCACTGGCAAGAGTATGCAATGAGCTGACCGAGGTCAAGGCTCTTCTACTGGGTAAAGGAGACTCTGGACACAAGGAGATAGTGAGGTACCAGTCCTCAGGCCCAGATGGCCTGGTAATTACCCCAAAAAGAAAATGCCTAAATTGGAAGGCAAGAAAAAAATAAAGGGGGGAGGGAAGGGCCGACGTCAGACATTTTCGCCAAAAATGCTGGTGCACGGGAATGGTGCACGGGCCGCTCCACAGGACAATGTTTCGCTGGGGAGAGGGATATGTGACAGAGTCACTGACTCAGTAGGCTGGAATAGTGAATGGAGAGACGCTGCAGCCAGTTCACAGAGTGTTAATCTCCTCAGACAGAAAGAAGCACACCTGCAGCCTAATTAAGCAGGAGGCCTGAGAGACTGCAGGTTTAAAAGCAGGAAGTGACACACACACACAGGGTGAGCTTGTTTTTCCACAGGAGGGTGGTGAGAACTCTCCCGGCTGGGAAGCCGTTGCTGTTGCTCTGGTCCCCCAGTCCTGCGAAGAGCTAGGCTGCTGGGATCAGCTGGGACCGCAACCCAGGATAAAGATCAAGATCGCTGCGAGGCTGGACACAGCCTGCTCCCCGGAAACCGTGTTCCTGTTTGCTACTGGAGCGGCAAAACAGATAAGACTTTATTCTTATACGTATCAGTTATCCTTTGTGTAGCATGTTTTGGGCATGACCAGATTAGCTGGCTGTCCTGTTAGTAAGGGCTCAAGAAGTGAGTTAGTGTCACTAACGGGACTAGGCTTTAATTTTCAAGAAAGTAGTTTCTTAAAGGGGCAGTGCACCCGTAATTATTTTGGTTTTGGCTAATAAACCACTAGTGTTTAAAGTTTCCCATCATGTCTAGCGTCTTACTGACCCCACCGCGAGGCCGTCCTGCCACTATATATATATATATATATATATATATATATATATATATGAGAGAGAGATTTGTATGGACATGGTACTGTAGGGGTTAAGTGTTGACAAGATGAACTCAGGAAATTAGGCAAGCACATGACACCAATTGTAATCACACTTTGGCGCCACGATTTCTGTGGGACACCCTATAAAAACCTACATTTTTTCCAACATGTGTGGGTGCAGTTGTGAGGAGAGGTGAGATAGAGCGGAGTTGTTGTTGTTGGTGGTAGTAGGAGAGAGTTCTTGATTACTGAATGAGTTGTATTGTATTTTGTTTTTTTTCACTACATATTTGTGAGTTTGTCCTTTTTTGTTTATATTTGTTTTTGGTGACTGAGTGAAATAGAGAGGATGAGTGGACGTGGGAGTGGACGTGGGAGTGGATGTGGGAGTGGACATGGAGGAGTGAGTGGTGCGGTGGCTGGTGGCATGGTGGAGCGTGGGAGTGGAGTGGTGGAGCGTGGGAGTGGAGTGGTGGAGCGTGGGAGTGGAGTGGTGGAGAGTGGGAGTGGAGTGGTGGAGCGTGGGAGTGGAGGTGGTGCGGTGGCTGGTGGGAGCGGGGGAGTGGTGGTGCGTGGGAGAGGAGTGGGACGTACAGGTACGGTTCGTCCTGCCAGGGCAGGTACGTCCTGTGATGATACTCCAGGTGGGGGAGTGCAGGTGGGTGAGGGTAGCTAGAGTAGTGGACAGGGAGAGAGGGACACTGTTCACCATACAAACAGTGATGAGGATGGAAGTGATGAGGGGCCATCAACAAGCCAGGTGCCTACGGAGGGCATAAGAAACCCACGATTTAGCCCTCGGGAAAATGACATCCTTGTTGAAGGTGTCATGTCATCGTATGATCGACTATATGGATCCTTGGCATGTAAGTATTTTTTATCAAATTTATTATAATATTCAAAGTATGTTGTATATGTATATAAGAACAAATACAAAAGAAACAGCGCAAAAAACCTCCTAGTGTAGTATGTATAAAAAATTGTATTAATATAACAGGTAAGTATTGCACGTACATCAGATAAAATAATTACTGGCAGTACATGTATATGGACATGTTACCAATCAGCCGTGGATGGGATAAGCTGGTCATCAGGTGGATTTTCTTCTCCTTTGCCTCTCCTTTGTTGCTCTCTGCATAGATCAACGCTGCAGTGGTGTATGGCGTTAGCCCAACATCGTGGTTACAGCAGCCCGGTTGAATTCGTCTGTTGCACGGCTGTTAATGCAGAGAAGCAGGCTCTCACTCCCTGGCTTTCGGCGTGTGACGTCTGTTTACGGCGCGCGTCAATGACGTCAATGACGTCATCCGGTGGTGCCAACAGTTTCGGCCGGTCAGGGAGGCAGCGGGAGGGAACGGAGATGAACAAGAAGTGTATACAGGATAAAGTAGCACCGCGGGTAGTACTGTGAATGCGTCCTCTCATATGTATATGTATGTTGTATATGTTGTACCGCAATACCTAATGTATGAACTTTATTTGACATTTTTAATTCTTGTTTGATGGGGAACAATGAGGAGAACTTTAATCTCATAAGGACATATCCAACAAAGTTTTCCACGCACTAATAATTAATAAGAAACTATCAATGATCCTTGAAATGCTGATAACTGAATAAGCTAAACAGAAGAACATTAATTGACAATTGTTAACAAAACTGTAATCACATAAAATGAACATGAGGGGGAGGGATGGTGAGGGAAGGGGGATATGTGACATCACTAAAGTGAGGGATATGATAACCAAATCACTAACATGGAAGGAAGTTGTGGTGATGAAACGCAGGGTAGACATTATGTTTCGTGCTCACTTACCCCTTCTACAGGCCCATTCTCATTCAACACAAAGTGGGACTATGGTACTTTACGACTCACTCACACTAAATTAATCCCATTCTTGAAACAAATGCAACAAATATGGCATCCATGTGTAATCAATACATGACTAACGTAATATTGAGCATGTCAACATGTCTGCTATCACGGATGTGTGCTGATGATTGGGCACATGTAATGTGTCACTAATGCGTGCATTACATAGCCTAATAGGTGTCCTTAATTATATGTACATGTTGACAAACAGTTTCAGATATTACCATACAGCAGGCGTGCTCAACTCCAGTCCTGGAGGGCCGCAAACAGGCCAGGTTTTCAGGATATCCCTACTTCAGCACAGATGGCTTAATTAGTGGCTCAGTATGACTGAGCCATTTATTGAGGCAGCTGTGCAGAAGTAGGGATATCCTGAAAACCTGGCCTGTTCGCGGCCCTCCAGGACTGGAGTTGTGCAGGCCTGCCATACAGAATTACATCACACAACTGAAATGTATCTTAACCTACAGGCATGTAAAATATGTTTTCTATATATATATATACACACAGGTAAAACGAAGACAAGTCAAAAGTCTAAATTGTGGGCAGACATCTGCAGATCTGTGTCAGCATCAGGTGTGTTTAAAAGGACACCTGAGACTTGTAAAAAACGCTTCGGCGACATCAAACTCCGACTGAAGAGGAAGATGGCAAATGCTGGCAGACATGCATATGGGACAGGAGGGGGTCCTCCCGCCTCCTTGAATCTCCATTCCTATGAGGAAAAAATGTATTCTATCATGAATCCACGACTAATTTTTGGAATTGGAGGGAACCAAGATATTGGGCCAGCTCTCTCTCATTCGACACCTGGTGAGTCTGATGCAATTACATCAATCTTTAAGTCATCAATAGTGTTCAATGCAAGAACGTATACATACATTAAACTACAATCATCTGTTTTGATGATTTGATCATGTAATGTCAAAATTACACCTCACTGTTGATTGTAGGAAAAGCATGCTTGTTATTTAACTGATGCACGGATAATTTACATAGAATCACAATACACAGGCGGCAGACTTTATTTGAGTGTGGCTCATTCCGCAAGCCGGGATATGTCCCGGCTTGCGAGCCGCACTCCCTCGGCGTGCCGCGCATCACCGATGCGCGGTCACGCGTCATCGGGTGCCTGTGCCGCCTGTACGCGTGCCCAGGGCTCCCCGGTGTCGCGCGGATGTGATGACGGCGGCGGGACGTTCCGGGGGACCCGGCGGACCCGGTGAGGAGAGGGGGAAGCCCCGATCGGCGGGACTCTCCTCCGAGGCTTCGGCGCGCGCCCGGGACATCCCGGCGCGCGCCAGGTTACTGTCGCGGCCAAGACCGGGCAAATGCTCAAATAAACTCGGCCGCGACAGTATGTGCATTCACTATGTCTGTACAGGCAAATAAAGAGGAGCACATAATAACTTAGCCATTATGTTGATTGTAACGTATTGTTATTTATTATATAGTTATTGCTGAGGACACGGAATCAGATGTGTCACCAACAGACCATGAAAATGTTAGAAGTGATGATGAGATGGTACTGGATACACCACATATTCTTGCCACAGACCATGAAGATTCAGGCCCAGATTTCCGTGCACTACAGGATACAACACATCATGAAACAGATGAAGACCATGATCAGATACCAGCGGGACAGGGAGACCAGGTTGCTTCGGAGAGATTGGCGAGTTTAACAAATCTAGAAGCCATGTATTTCAAACACCAACAAGTTCACACAGACAGACAGTCTAAAACAAATGCCAACATGTATAATGAAATTAAAACATCACTGTCATAATGACACAACAACAGGAGACTCTACAAAATATGGCCAATAGCCTAACTATCATAGCGACATGTATGGCGCAGGTTGCGGCACATGTGCAGACACAGCACCCGCCAGACCCACTGGCACAATCTGAGACACAATCTCAGAGCCAAAAAGACCCACATCCAGAGCTACAATCAGAGCCAGAAACAGAGCTACAATCAGAGTCAGAAAGAGAGTCAGAAAGAGAGTCAGAAAGAGAGCCACAAAGAGAGCCACAAAGAGAGCCAGAGCCACAGCAGGATCCGATGCCACAGGCTATTCACCTGGCACAAATCGTGGCACTTGCACTGGCACAGCCGCAGCAACATCAGCTGGCAGTGGAATTGGCACTGTCCCAAGCTTTGGGACTGGCCCAACCTCAGGCACTGTCCCAACCTCAGGCACTGCCCCAACCTCATGCACTGGGCCAAGCTTTGGGACTGGCCCAACCTCATGCACTGCCCAACCTCATGCACTGGCCCAAGCTTTGGGACTGGCCCAACCTCATGCACTGACCCAACCTCAGGCACTGGCCCAACCTCAGGCACTGGCCCAACCTCAGGCACTGGCCCAACCTCAGGCACTGGCCCAACCTCATGCACTGGCCCAAGCTTTGGGACTGGCCCAACCTCATGCACTGGCCCAACCTCCTGCACTGGCCCAACCTCATGCACTGGCCCAACCTCAGGCACTGGCCCAACCTCAGGCACTGACCCCACCTCATGCACTGGCCCAAGCTTTGGGACTGGCCCAACCTCATGCACTGGCCCAACCTCATGCACTGGCCCAACCTCATGCACTGGCCCAACCTCAAGCACTGGCCCAACCTCAGGCACTGACCCAACCTCAGGCACTGGCCCAACCTCAGGCACTGGCCCAACCTCAGGCACTGGCCCAACCTCAGGCACTGACCCATCCTCAGGTACTGGCCCAACCTCAGGCACTGGCCCAACCTCAGGCACTGGCCCAACCTCATGCACTGGCCCAACCTCAAGCACTAGCCCAACCTCAGGCACTGGCCCAACCTCAGGCACTGGCCCAACCTCAACCACTGGCCCAACCTCAGCCACTGGCCCAACCTCAGGCACTGGCCCAAACACCAACTGCTCAAATAAAGCAACGTGCACATCAACGTGCACCTGATCCCACATCAAGGCCAACCACACGGTCATCGCAACGAAATACTCAAAAGAAGTAGTCCTTTTGTGTTTTGTAATTTTTTTTATTTTTTTTTTGGCATAATAAATGCTTTCCATTCACTAATGTTCCTGAAACATGCTGAACAATGTGCAATAATCAAGTGTGTATAATACCATATTTCATGTGCATACATGTGAACTAAACAGGATATGAATTTTCATGTGTGAATAATCTATATGATGCTAACATCACAAATAGATATAGTTATTTAGTATTAACAGTGTAAAATAGTCACTCATTGTTGCACACTTTCACATGTTCTTCGCAAACAAGATTCGTTCACTTTATTTTTTTATTTTATGCGTTTTGCCACTGAATCATGTTTAATATGCAAGGCAGCCAAAATAATTATACTGGCCACCTGTATGTGGGAGAATAATACGTGGACACGTCTTCCTTTGTATAATGACCTTGGACAGTGTTTTGCACATAATGAAACTTTTGATACTTTGTAAGAAGAATCATGTAAGGGATAGTTTGGGTTACTGTACTACATTCCCTGAAAACATGCCATTTGAGAAGTGTTCTTACGAAAGGCCTCCGTTGTCTTACGCTAATCTAATATCTAGCGCTATTGAAAACAGGATCCAGAAAGAAGCTACTGTCTCACAGATATATGAATATATAACGGATAACCACCCTTATTATCACTATCATCCAAAACCTAAAGTATGGAGGAATTTGATACGCCGCACTTTATCAACCAATCCTTCTTTTATTCGAAACCCACCGTCGCTCAGAAACAGGGGTGGCTGTTGGTCAGTTTATGAATCCGGTATGCGTATGTCTGTGAATGCAAATATCAGAAGACAGACAATTGTCGGCCACAATTACCAGGATATAGGTGGCCGCTGCGGTGACTTAAATGTTCAGCCAAATTGCTATTCTTTTAAACCGGAGTTGCCCAACCAATACCAGCAACCCAACGGAGCAAGTTATTACGATAACATGCATAATACAGAGTTTGCACCACCAGCTGAAATGGCACAAAGTTACCATCTGTATCCGCCTGAGTACATTCCACAGCATTCCAACTGGTATGGAGTCAGCTACAACCCTACCCAGCTGAACACATCGAACAAGGAATTGATTGACAACAGCGGATACCTCACAAACACCCCTTCTATGCCTGGGCAGAATCTGACTGCAATATAATGCAGGTAACTATAAGTGTAGTCCTTTCTACAATCTGTGAATCGCTTATTCCCGAATGACAGGCATATGTGTTCCATTCAGGGCGCATGCGCGTACCATACGGGAAAACTTTTTTTTTTTAAAAATACATTAACGTGTTTCTTTTACCTTTTTCACCTTCTGATTTTCTAAACAGATCACGGTGTGAAGATCACAATATGCCGGAACACATTTCAAAAACAAGGTAAGCTTTACTTAACGATATATGTGACAAATGTTAAAAAGTGCTGTGCAATGGCGGGTGAAATCACAGATATTCATGCGCAGCCCTTAAATGTATGGGTTTGCCCCCTGTGTGAAAAAATAATCCATTAGCACAATTACATTTATGTTATGTACATAATTGCAGTACATAGATTACAAATGTGTATTTAGCATATCTCAACATTATAATGTTGTGTCTGATTCTGCTTTGACACTTACTTAAATATCATTAAAGGCAGCAGTTTAGTCGCCAACTTTTCAACTTATGCAGAATAGTTATTATTGTTTAGCATTCTGTATATAACATTTTTAGTGATAGCATGTGGCCAAACAAAACCTTGTGTACTACATGCATTTGAAGCATGTTACGTGTATTTTTCTTACAAAACCAAAATACATTATATAGATCTATCTCTATCCTAAAAATAAAAATATTTTTTTTAAGGTGTACTGTAATATCACGTCATGATTCACGTGTAATACAGTTACAGTAGAAAAACACATGTTTAGATGAATCATTAATTTTTCATTTAAGCTGTACTTGCTGTAATTAATATTACATATCTACTTCTTTCACAGATATGAACATCTCCGTTCCAGACAGAAGATAATGTGAATGGATGTATCCAAACACCGATCAACTGCGACCTTTTATTTCATGTCCAAAACCAGCACATGGGCACTGATGCTATGACACAAATGAAAGTGCACTGAAAATGTATCTAGAAATAAAATAATCTTCGATGATATTAGATTAGGTGAAATAATATAGAAATTTTTGATTTTTCTATATCTTTTAAATATGTGTAAACATTACAATAAAAATGATTAACAAATGTTGTGTTATTGCAAAATTTTTGTCAATGTCATGCTGATGACACTTTCACATGACTCTACTACAATATTTGTAATCTGTCGTGTTAAGGAATTCACATTAATGGAGACTGTCACTGTAATGTATAGCTTAAATTAGAATCTACACTACTGTAAAAACACACAACAATAAACAATAAATCCTTACCCTAGCGGCTATCTGCTATGGTAATGAAGCTGCATTAATGTACATTTTAATAAAAGTGTGCGAGAGCAGGGGGTCACCTGAGCTTCAACGCATTGATTTCTGCCTCAGAGACCCCATGCTTCCCGAGTTACAGGCCCCGGTATGGGGCATCGGAGGCCAGTGTCGCCGCCATCTTTATAGCGTCCAAGACGCGACGTGGGCTCTATAAAGATGGCGGCGCCACTGAGCTCCGATGCCCCAAACCGGGGCCTGTAACTCTGGAAGCAGGGGGTCCCTGAGGCAGAAATCAATGCGGTTCAGCTCAGGGGACCCCCTGCTCCCGCACACTAGTAATACAAATACATGAAAGCAGCTTCATAACCATAACGGTTATTAACTGCTACAGTCATTAAGGGGTTAACCCACCCTCACCCACCATTCGGGAGGCCTACATACCCTCCCACACTAACCCTCCATCCCGTGAGGACTAACCACCCTCACTCACTACCCACAAGGGCGGCCTACCCACATACCATACAATGCCAATTATTGACTATGGAGACATAGTATATGGCTCGGCTCCTCAAACCCACCTTAGCAAACTTGACACCCTCTACAATTCAATTTGTCGTTTTGCTCTCCAATGCAACTACAACACACATCACTGTGAAATGCTCAAAGAACTAGATTGGTCATCACTAGAGTCTAGGCGCAAAGTTCACCTTTCCTGTCTCACCCTCAAATACTTTCTGGGCAAGCTACCCAGCTACCTGAACAAGCTCCTCACCCCAACCACATGCAGAACCTATCACCTGAGATCAGACTCCAAAAGACTATTCATGGTCCCAAGGCTCAACAAAGTATCCGGACGTTCCTCCTTCTCCTTCCGTGCACCCCAAAACTGGAACAACCTACCAGAGACTCTCATATCCACCACCAGCTTAAGTTCTTTCAAATCTAAGGCTGTCTCACACTTTAATTGGGTCTGTAACTGTTTCATTCGCCTATAATATATATTTTTTTAACTGTGCATGCAATGTCTTGTATATAATGTATACCTTGTTCATTTATCTAACTGTACTTGTAACCATGTATTATTTATTTCACTCTGTGCCCAGGACATACTTGAAAACGAGAGGTAACTCTCAATGTATTACTTCCTGGTAAAATATTTTATAAATAAATAAATACCCTTGGGGCCAATACTCCCTCCCCCCACCCCCAGTACCCACAATAAAAACAATACACTGCCCCACAATAAACATCATTCTATTTAATAAATACATAACCCACCCCCTGTTCCCCCCCATCAATACATGATTTATTATTTTACATACAGGGTTCATACCCCAGCACCACGCGAGTCCCCGGTGGGGTGGGCGGGTAACCTGACAGACCTACAGGGTACCAGCAACTTGTTTCACACAGGTTCTGGAAGCCTGTTGATGGGTCCCGCCAAGCGCCATGGCCCCCAGGTGGTCTCTTTGGGTCACCTTGGGCCACTATTGGGTCCCCACGGTAGGCCCACGGAATTCTGGGAGCCCCGGGTCAGACCCAAAGGTGTCTGCGGGGCCTCGGGTGGTTCTCACGAGTGTCTGGGGAACTCACGAGTGCTCACTACGGGTCCGCGGTGCCCCCACGGATGTGGGACCACCACTTCATCCCCGCACCTACAGGTCCGCGGTGCCCCCACGGATGTGGGACCACCGGTTCTTCCCCGCAGACTACGGGTCCGTTGTGCCCCCACAGATGTGGGACCACTGCTTCATCCCCGCAGGTGTCACCCGTGGAACCACCAGCCTGATACCTGTGAGATACCCGAGGAAACGGCAGGTGGTCTCCAGAGGTCTCACGCAGAACCAAGGAACCAACCCTGAATGTAAAATAAATAAACCTGACCTATACATTCAATACATACACCCCCCCCAACACATACAGTACAATAATGTGCTAAATAACTATTATCCAGATATGGATAATAGATTATTTGCCCATTATTAAACACATAAAACATGCATTAAACAAAACATTCATTTTTAATCTTAAAATCACCACATTGCATGTTAAAATAAATCCAGCATGTACACTGTGCCAATGAATGTTAACAATAACATATTCCAAACAAAATACCAATACATCCAAACATGTATAATATTTAAACCAATCAAGTCACCATAAATCAATTAGCATTCATTCATCAAATCACTAAACATTTTAAATTCCATCCATAACAATTAAACAATTAACTATTTCTATCGTTAAACCGAACAAGTTACCATCAGACAAAATATAAGCACCCAAAAATATACAATATACAAAAGTAAGCCTCACCCTGACCTAAAGTACACCATACAAGACCAACAATGACATCTATCTAATTATAAAATACATTACACACACATTTATGCATAGCAGCATATCCCAAAGCCTTTTCAACAAAGCAATCCAAGCATTTCCTATCAAACCAATTCTTACCCTGTATATGTAATATATACATAACCCTGTATAATGTATATATCGATCTAGAGATACATACATACATACATACATACATACATACATACAGTGGCAAGAAATTCCCCCCCACCCCAAAAAAAATACACATGTAAAATAACAAAAAAAAAATGAACAAATTAAATAAAATACCTTTCGTGTGTTCACTTACCATGACTTGACCCACTCACCGTCTCCCATTTAACAGGTTACTCTTGAACCAATCCAAGCACAGGAACCCATAAAATAATAAACCATAAAATAATAAACCATAACATCATAATCATTAAAATCAAATTACAAAACAATCCAGGGTTCTTCTATTTGTAATCCATCTTCATCTGTATACTTTTTTCTTGTATCTTTGATAATATATATATATATATATGGGGAACCCGAAGCAATAGGCTCCCTAGACCACTCCCTATTGATTTGCCTGCCAGGCAGATCGGTACGGATGGGGAAGAGACGGACTCTAGGCAGGAATGAACCCCTGCCAGGGACCGTTCACGGGACAGGGAAAAGTCACAGGATTTCTCAGAATCAGATACTGACACTGTGGCACAGGCATATGCGGGTCTGTCAAACAACGCTAAAAAAAAAAAAAAAAAAAAAGAGGAAGGAAAAAAATAAATGTGTTATAACTGCTGTATTTATATTTAACATAACGTAAGTGAATAAAGAGGAAACAGCAAGTATATTTGCCGATTGATTATTGGAGATAATATAGGCATATGGAAGAATTGAGGAAGTAGAGATGAGCACAAGACCATTAATAGTGGCAGTTTTTTTTAAAGGTTTACATGCAGAAATTGGGTCGAGAGAAGAGGAAGTGTATTGGTTGGAAGCATAAAAGATTGTCAGACATTGCTACTGTGGTAGAGAATGAAAAAAAAAAAAAGAGCAGGGAAGCTAAGAAAGCAAGGGAAAAGAAAGGACAGGAAGTGCTATAATTGTAAAGAGACAAGATATTTTGCCAGTAATTGCAAACCAGCCCCTAAGAAGGGAACCAGAGAATTTTTTTAGTAGAATATTTTTGTCTAAATTCAGACGGGTCTTTCCCACCGGTATTGAGAATCTCAAGTATTGTAAATCTTAGTGGAAAATATGTTTTGTGTGTAAATTCAAGGTAGGAAAATTAGTTTTTCCCCAGAATGTTTTATTAAATTTTATAAATATGGTAAAAAGGTTGATTGAGTAATCCCTGTGTGCTTGTATAATCTGAGTGAATCCTAACTATGTGAAAGTTTTATGTGCATTGAATAATATGAATGTCGGTTTATTGTATATATACAATTATTAACTAGGTACTTGCAAGTGTTTCTGAAATAAGAACATAATTAATTGCTCATGTTAAAGTTTAAATTTTAAAGGTGAGAAACACCCCCACTATAACGCAAACTAATCAATAATGGGAAAGGGAGAGTTTGACTGGTTATTGAGAGAAGGACAAATAATGGGCAAATGTGAGAAAAAGAAAAAAAAAAATTATAATTCAGCCCGGTCACTGGTATATTTTGAGGATTTATTCGTTCTGGCCAGACGATGATTTCTTAAAACCAGAAAGACATCCTTTTCCAACTTCTCTATTTCCATGTCAAGAGAGAGAGAGGGAGAGAGAGAATCAGAATAGCAGCCCAGACAGCCCCCCTTCTCCAGTTGAAAAAATGTGCGGAGATACATTTCAGACACGAAAGTTAACCGAAGCTCTGTAGCTACAAATTAGGTTTAACTGTAGTTTAGGATATGATAATAAAAGAAAGGGACATTTTTATTAATATAGTTTGCAGGCAGGATCAAACAGTTTTGCATTGCCATGTCTTGGTCATTTTTGTTGTATTATTTTTGTTTCTTTTGTGTGTCACATTTTATTCTGTAATCAGGCCGTGTGAGGAGCTGCATTTTTAAGATGTCCCAAAATTATATTGCAATGTAATTAACAGTTTTTTTTCTTATCTGTTTTGTTCCAAGGTTTTGGCAGGATGCCCAGAAAGTTATTTCAAGCTTGTTCCAATCCGGATAAAAAAAAAAAAAAAAAAAAAAGTTTTTAAATCTGTGTCTATAATTTCTTATATTACAGGATGTTTCTGTCAGAAGACAATAGCAGATTATATTTATATTCAGTAGTGTTTTCAGTGTTTTTAATGCAAATTTTATACCCAAAGGATTCAGGTTAGTTTAGCTACAGATCGAGCAACAATAGTTAGTTACTTTTTGAATGCTGTTATCCTTTCTGTAATATTGTTCACATATAAAAAATTATGTGAACAAAGGAGGGGTATTATTGCTGTTTATCATATAGCTGTCTATGCCCAGAAGTTAGATGGTTTAGTGCCCGGGATGAACGAAATCTGAAATTATTATTTATTTATTTTTTAAGAATAATGCTGAGTGCCTTTTAAGGTTGGCAGTGTGCTCTGCACTTTTCAAAGAAATTATATTACAAGTAATTAGTTTGGAGTTCTATACAGAATTATTTTAGCCATTTTATTCTTTTGGTTTGGCAATAGCTGAGGCACCAATTTTAATGAATTTAAATTGTAGCAAAGTCAAGACCACAGTGACTGTTTAGTAAAACAATTAGTAAGTATTGTATGCAACTGATATATTTTTGAGTCTCTCTAGGCATATGTCAAAGTTGAAAGTGCACCTACGAGAGATGGGTTAATGGTCAAGCATTTCCTACGCAAGAACGTTCTTCATCCCAGATGAAAAGGCGCTACTACTACTATTAAAAGTACTACTCATCACCACTACAGCAAATAAAATGGCAGAGGTCTCTTTTTGGATCCACGTTACGCATATGAAACTTATCCCAGCACCACCCACAGTTGCTCCAATCTACACCGTATCCAAAGTGGAAAAGCCTAGAGACACAGCCAAAATTCCAGGCCTCAACATATGAACTTTGAACTTTTTAATAATCTTTTTTCTTTACAGGTTTTGTTATTTTAATTATAAATGTATAGTCTATTAGGTTTGTGTAAATAGTGTGCACACAAAGACGATAGGGTAGGAACAGGTATATTTTGTTTAGTAATTGTTATTTTGTTTTTATTGATTTGTGTATAGCATATATGCACATCTTTTGTCACACAATGGAATCCTAGTAAACAAAGCCCATATTTTATATATAATGTAACCCAATGTACTATCTATATTCAATAGGTTGCACCCCAGGAAAAATTAGTGTTATATTTAACCCCTTGAGAAAAAGACAATATGATATAAGATATTTGTAGAACCATCTATAAGAAATTGGTTACGAAGGGTGTAGAAATACGAGTTTTCCCTAGGGAAGTTATTGACTCTGTGATAGGAAGACAGATAGAATATTACCCTGCAACTAGAACAGTTCATGTTATTTGGGGAAAATAGTCCAGTGTTTAAAGGTAGAGATGACGGATGGGATTTGTTGGGACTTGGTGGTTGGATTAGTTCTCTGGAAGCGAAGCTATTGGATGCTTTTGTGTGTGTGTCTGTCCTACTCATCACTCTCTATGTATGTGTCATATGCAGTAAACTTTGATCAAGAAGTGCGTTGCACCCCCACCGACGCTATGCCTCTTTTCGGTGATGTCAGCAGTCCCCCAGAAGAAGAGACCGAGAATAAATCAACTGTGCCGATATAATGGCCGAAAAAGAATGACAAGGCACAATTGGACAATCTTCTGGTCCAGGCAATGGTTAACTGTTCTTTAAATAGACTGTCTCTAAAGAATAAGAGGGGACTAAGAAGATTGGATATGAGGCTATGAGGAAAGTGGGAGGTCACCCAGAGGCGTGTGTCAGCCACAAGGAAAGGATCATAAGTCAGCCATGTTTTACCATAGCAGCCATTTTGCTTTTTTGCCATTCTGAATAAATGCAGTATGAAAGATGCGTGCAAGATGGATATTTGTGCAATCGCTCCTGGTAGAAATTAGCCCCCACCAATTTTCACAAATTTTAGCCGCAATAATGTGCTAGTAGTTACAGAAGAGCAGTGTGAATAGTAATTTAGAAATTGGTAATAGGTTTTGTAGTAATAGTCAACCTGGTAAACAGAAAAGATATTATACCAGCCACACCAATATATATCTCTCTACAAACAAGAACTCCTGTGGCCATATATATATATTTTTATTTTCTTCTGACCCCCAAAACCTGCACCACTAGTTCAGTACGACAAAGTATATCAAAAATATCAAAAACAATATAGTAGTTGTTAGGTTATGGACCCATGACAGAATGAGGGAAAGAGAATTGTTTTGGGACTGATAATTATCGTTTGCATATTTGTAATATTAGTTGTTATTATTACATGCTGCAAGTTCATGTGTTCGGCTTTATGTAAACTTATGATGCCATCTGTTAAGTCAGTTAGCCACACGTATGCTTCACTGAACATTAACGCCCCTATTCCTGGTCCCGCAACCATAACCTACGACTCTAGAATACCATCCACTAGTGTCCCGATACCTTTAGTGGATTATCCTTTAGTGGATTATCCTTTAGTGGATTATGATAATATGCAAATCCAGTACGAGACCCCCGAAGTGTAGGAGTTGTCATTTTGATGACAAAAGGAGGGACTGATAATATATATATTTCAGGGGTGACTCCATTTTGTCTGCTGTATAACCATTTTTATACTAACACTGCCATTATGCTTAGTCACACGATTTAACTAACATTTTTCCAACTACCCTTTTTCTGTATCTAATGTTGGCTGAGCTTCTGTGTTGAAATAGGAAGTATTGACCAAATAAGGCACAAACGGGAACTTATGTACGGTCTCAGCTATTTAATCTTGAATCATGTGATGTACGGGAGTTTCCAAATAAATGATTTAATATCTTGTTATGTCTAACATAAGCACAAAATAAGGGAAATAGAAATTGGCATGTAATCATCTTTGTTTTCGCTTGGCTATATAACCTGACTGAAATCGCCTAATAAACAGGAGATATTTTTGATCGCACATTGGTGTCAGACTCAATTATTTCTCCTCCGAACGTTCGATTACTTTTCCAGGGCTGTAACAGTGGGGGAAAGCCTCCGGAGGTGTTCGATCCGATGTATTTGGAGATGATCCCGACATATGCTGAGTCGAGGATGAATTATTAAGATTCTTCTTCCGGTCTCTTCCGATCTCTTCTTCGGCCACGCCCTGGGCCACACCCTGGTATTCTATCTTCTTCCGAAGATGTTCTTTCTTATTCCGGAGGTCCTTCTTCCTCGGCGTCTGGCTTCAAAATGAGGCGACATAGGCTTTTATAGGCCTATGACGTCACATTTTGGTCAAATGTTTCCCACGGTCCTGATTGGGCCATGAAAAACATGTGATTTGGCCGAAAAATAACAATTAAAATTACGTCATTTAAAGGCAATGAAAGCACAGCCAATCAGAATGTCTGTGCTTCAATTGCCTTTAAGATGATGTCATGAAAAGAAAGATGTCTGTTGACACATGGTACGGTAGCCAATCAGAGCGTGGGAACTCCATCCCAACTATGATTGGCTCTAGTAACATGTGACAGGCTTACATCACGTCACATCCGTTCTCCCCAAAGCCTCTGTCACATGGTCTACTAGAGCCAATCAGAGTTGGGATGGAGTTCCCACGCTCTGATTGGGTTCCGTACCATGTGTCGCCGGACATCTGTCTTTTCATGACGTCATCTTAAAGGCAATTGAAGCACAGGCATTCTGATTGGCTGTGCTTTCATTGCCTTTAAATGAAGTCATTTTAATTGTTATTTTTCGGCCAAATCACATGTTTTTCACGGCCCAATCAGGACCGTGGCAAATATTTGACCAAAATGTGACATCATATCCTATAAAATGCTATGTCACCTCATTTTGAAGCCAGTCGCAGAGGAGGAATGACCTCCCCTCCTAAGAAGAAAAGAAGTGCGTGGCGGAAGAACACGGAAGAAGACGGAAAATGACAGAGAAGACCCCAAAGAAGAAAAGAAGACCCCAAGACACACGGGAACGATTACAAATAGAAGAAAGAAGACACACACATGGATTGTAAGGGTTTATAATTTAATGGTTACCTGTGGATTGGTTCCAGTGGTTCCGTGTGGACTCGCATGGATTTCTGTGAGTGGGCATCTAATGGTAAGTCAACAAATTAAACATGTTTTTTGTGTTAATTTTACAGGTGTTTTTGATTTTGGATTCTTGTCTTTTGTTTATTCAGTACCATTTTATGCCCGTGAATGTATATATGTATATACATACATTCACGGACACTGAATGGGTGTATTGTATGTGATTTTGGTATGTAAATGCATTGTTTTTTAATGCTCTATTATTGCCCTTGTATGTTATGTATATCTATCTATATGGATAGACATACAGGGATAATAATTTATTGTTTAGCAAATGTTTATGTTATTTCCATGTATGGCTAATGTATTTTTCCGCTTTTTTTTTTTACATTGTTGTGAAGAATGTCATTTGTATTTAATTACAGGTTTGCAGACCCTTCCCTGCCCGCTGTAATGAAAATGAATGTAATGCCTGCTATATCCTTTTGAGACACAAGAGGGAGTAGTGAGCCAGCGCTGATTGAAGAAACGTGGCAAAAGTTTAAAGAGCTGTTTGTAGAATGGGTATACATTTCTAGCGGTTTGACCCTGTAACTACAAGTCAATTGAATAAGTTGCTTGTGGTTAAGTTCTGAAGGGTTTTACCGATAGAATGTATCCGTGCCTTGTTAGCCCCGTAACTTGAAAGGCGGAAAGTCAATTGTCGTGGGAAGTGTGTCAATTGACCTGAGAATTCTGTGAACTTGGCTCTCATAAGCCGGCATTTCAATTAAGGGGTCTAACTCGAGAACGGAGGCATCCAGCACCCTGGTTTTTGGTGTGCAAATGTAAATACATAAAACACAAAGATACAAATAAAAAATGCAGTGATAGTACACCCAGAACATGAAGTTTGAATAAAGTGTGTAAAACTGTGATTTTAAAATGTACAGGCAGGAACTGTTTTTCTGCAAGCCCGGAAAAAAATCCTCTGACATGTAAATGTGCTAGGGGTGAATGAGCTGAGGGTTTTTTCTTTCTGGCACTTCAAAGGGGTCCCGCTGAGCCGGCGACCCTCAGTCTAAAGAAGTGACAGGGATGAAAGACCTCAGAGCACCATAATGTATACATGACCGGACTCTGATGAAGAATCCTATGGAAACTCTGTGATATTCTGCATCATAAAAGGATACATTATGATATCTGGATGAAAACATTTTACACAGTGGTTTTTGGATTTGGAAACACGGCCCATGATGACAGTTTGCCTTTTATCTAATATGAGAATCTAATGTAGCAGTGTTAATGGATGTAGCACTGAGCTCTGTCTGTGTTTCATGTTCTGTCTCTGGTTTTTAATTATATATTGCCATGCTCAGTAGCACTCCTCTTTGATATCTATACGCATATATATATATATATATATATATATATATTATATATTTCTGAAAGCACTGTATGTCTGCGTCCCTAGCGCCAATCTCATTGGTCCCTTGGCCTGCCCGCCCCCGCACACCTCGCATTGGCCTGAGGCAGAGTGACGGGCAAAAAAAAAAAAAACACACACACACACCCCTCACACAACCCCCCCCTCACACACACACACACACCCACCCCCCTCACACACACACACCCCCCTCACACACACACACCCTCACTCTCCCCCGTCAGTTGGACCGCAGCTCACCTTCCACACCCCCTCCACCCCCCCTCCTCTCCCGGTGCCCCTCACTCTCTCCCCCCACCTCACCCAAATCCCCATGCTCCGCAACATCCCCAGCCGCACCATCACCCTCACCGTGCGCCATGGCCCTCCTGCTCAGCAGCAAACTCCAGGCTCCTCCCCCCTCGCGGGCCGGACCGGAGAGGGGAAGCGCGGCGCGGGACTCCCCCTCATGTGCGCCGGCTCCCGGATGGAGGGGAAGCGCGGCGCGGGACTCCCCCCTCACGTGCGCCGCTTCCGGAGAGGGGAAGCGCGGCGTGGGACTCCCCCTCACGTGCGCCGCTACCGGAGAGGGGAAGCGCGGCGCGGGTCTCCTGCCACTCTTGCCCCTCCCAGCTTCCCAAACTCACCTCCTGCCCCAGCCAGATGCCACGGGGTCAAGGTAAGTCACCCACCGTCTCCCACCCACGCACTGTCACCCAGTCACCCACCCAGTCAACCACACACCCACCCAGTCACATTCACCCAGTCACCCACCCACCCAGTCACCCACCCACTCACTCAGTCACCCACTCAGTCACCCACCCACCCACTGAGTCACCCACCCACCCACTCAGTCACCCACCCAGTCACTTTCACCCAGTCACCCACCCACTCAGTCACCCACCCACCCACTCAGTCACCCACCCACTCAGTCACCCACCCACTCAGTAACCCACCCACCCACTCACTTAGTCACCCAAAAACTCACTTAGTCACCCACCCACTCACTCAGTCAAGTCACCCACCCACTCACTCAGTCAAGTCACCCACCCACCCACACAGTCACCCACCCAGTAGACCCAGTCACCCACCCAGTCACCCACCCAGTCACCCAGTCAATGTCACACACCCACCCAGTCACCCACCCACCCAGTCACCCACCCACCCAGTCACCCACCCACCCAGTCACCCACCCAGTCACCCACCCAGTCACCCACCCACCCACCCAGTCAAAGGTCAAAGTCACCCACCCAGTCACCCACCCACCCAGTCACCCACCCATCCAGTCACCCACCCACCCAGTCACCCACCCACCCAGTCACCCACCCACCCAGTCACCCACCCAGTCACCCAAGTCACCCAGTCACCCACCCAGTCAACCCAGTCACCCACCCACCCAGTCAACCAGTCACCCACCCAGTCAGTCAAAGTCACCCACCCTCCCACCCAGACAGTCAAGTCAGTCACCCACCCACCCAGTCAGTCACCCACCCAGTCAGTCACCCACCCAACCCAGTCAGTCAGTCAAGTCAGTCAGTCACCCACCCACCCAGTCAGTCACCCACCCACCCACCCACCCACTCAGTCAGTCACCCAAAGTCAGTCAAGTCAGTCACCCAAGTCACCCACCCACCCAAAGTCACCCACCCACCCAGTCAGTCAACCCACCCAGTCAGTCACCCACCCAGTCAGTCAGTCAAGGGTCAGTCACCCACCCACCCACCCAGTCAGTCAAGTCACCCACCCACCCAGTCACCCACCCACCCAGTCACCCACCCACCCACCCACCCACCCAGTCAGTCAGTCAACCCAGTCAGTCAAGTCAGTCAGTCACCAACCCACCCAGTCAGCCAGTCAGTCAACGACCCACCCACCCAGTCAGTCAGTCACCCACCCACCCAGTCAGTCAGTCATAAACCCACTCAGTAACCAACACACTCACCCACCCACCCAGTCAGTCAAACCCAGTCAGTCACCCACCCACCCAGTCAATCACCCAAGTCAGTCACCCACCCAGTCAGTCACCCACCCACCCAGTCACCCACCCACCCAGTCAGTCAGTCAGTCACCCACCCACCCAGTCAGTCACCCAAGTCAGTCAACCCAGTCACCCAACCACCCACCCACCCACCCAGTCAGTCACCCAGTCACCCACCCACCCACACACCCACCCAGTCACTTTCACCCAGTCTCCCACTCAGTCACCCACCCACCCAGTCACCCAGTCACAACTCAGTCAACTCAGTCACCCACCCACTCAGTCACCCACCCAGTCACTCAGTCACCCACCCAGTCACTCAGTCACCCATTCAGTCAGTCACCCACTCACCCACCCACTCACCCACTCACCCACTCACCCACCCAGTCACCCACTCACCCACCCAGTCACCCACTCACCCACCCAGTCACCCACCCACCCAGTCAGTCACCCACTCAACCACCCAGTCAGTCACCCACTCACCCACCCAGTCAGTCACCCACCCACCCAGTCAGTCACCCACTCACCCAAAACCACCCACCCAGTCACTTACCCCACCCACCCACTCACCGACCCCACCCACCCACTCACCGACCCCACCTACCCACTCACTGATCCACCCAGTCACCGACCCCAGTCACTGACCCACCCAGTCACCGACCCTGAAAAAGTCACCCAGTCACCGACCCACCCACCCACCCAAAGTCACCCACCCACCCAAAGTCATACCCAGAGTCACCCACCCACCCACCGACCCAAAGTCACCCACCCACCGACCCAAAGTCACCCACCCCCCGACCCAACTCACCCACCCACCGACCCAACTCACCCACCCAACCACCGACCCAAAGTCACCCACCGACCCAAAGTCACCCACCCACTGACCCAAAGTCAAACCGACCCAAAGTCACCCACCCACCCACCAACCCAAAGTCACCCACCCATCCACCGACCCAAAGTCACCCACCCACCCACCGACCCAAAGTCACCCACCCACCAACCCAAAGTCACCCACCCACCGACCCAAAGTCACCCACCCAGTCACCGACCCAAAGTCACCCACCCACCGACCCAAAGTCACCCACCCACCGACCCAAAGTCACCCACCCACCGACCCAAAGTCAAACCGACCCAAAGTCACCCACCCAGTCACCGACCCAAAGTCACCCACTCAGTCACCAACCCACCCACCCACTCAGTCAAGTGTCACCCACCCACCCACACAGTCACCCACACACTCAGTCAACTCAGTCACCCACCTAGCTGTCAAGGGGGGGGGGAAGCCTAACCCTGTCGTATGCCCCCCCCAAAATTACATCCCGGGCAACGCCGGGTCTCTCAGCTAGTATATATATAGTGGTTATTTTGGAGGTTCAATATGAGCTTATTGGGGTTCTGTATGTTTTTCAATTCTGTTCAGCTGGTCCTTGCTGATTTGGAGGGTGGCTCCTCCATCCCAGTTTTAAAGCTCACTCCCTCCCACTTTTAAATGGTTAAAAGCTCACTCTACTTCACCTCCACACTCATGGGAACCTGCATACAGTTTGATTGTGACAAATCTAATACAGAGTGCTTTTCCTGGTAATGTACAAGGTTAATAAGAACTTCAATGACAGATTTATTTTAAATTATTCTTCCTGGTAATGTACAGGTTATTAAGAATTTATTTTAGTGTTAGGACCCTTGAGATGTGGTCTGCCTTGGAGGGGCTCAAGGGCTTACAACAGTTTGGCCAAAGGGTTAAACTAAAAGACCATTTTATTCAAAAGATATATATATATATATATATATATATATATTTATATACAGTGCTCAACAAACCCGGTCGCCAACTCGCCAGCTGCGATCGGATATTGGCTCGTGGCCAGTAGCTTTTCTCCTGATCTGTAAAAACAAAATCCCCTGCTCGAGAAAAAAAAAAAAAACCTCTGGCTGTGACGCGGCTTGGAGTTGCCAGGACTTCAAACCGCCCTTCCTTCTCTGCACGGGTAAGTAATGGGGGGGGGGGGTTGGGGGTGCGCGCGCGCGTGCATCTGCTGCTCCTCCTCCTATATATCCTCCTGTATAATTGTGTCACCTCCTGCTTACAAGACCTGCACTGATCCGGTCATGGAGAGGATTGTGGACAGATGCATGAGGTGGGGGGGAATTTAATGCACTGTAATAAATATTTATATATACTGTACTGTTCTGGTGTTTCTCCCCCCTCCCTCCGGCGCTCCCGCTGCCCGCGCGGCTCGGGTGCTTCACCCCCCTCCCTCCGGTGCTGCCCGCGCGGCTCAGGTGCTTCACCCCCGCTCCCTCCGGTGCTGCCCGCGTGGGTCGGGTTTTTAACCCCCCTCCCTCCATTGCTCCCGCTGCCCGCGAGGCTCAGGTTTCACTCCCCCCTCCCTCCGGTGCTCCCGCTGCCCACGTGGCTCGGGTGTCATTCCCCCCTCCCTCCGGTGCTCCCGCTGCCCGTGCGTCTCGGGTGCTTCACCCCCCTCCCTCCGGTGCTCCTGCTGCCCGCGTGGGTTGGGTGTTTCACCCCCCTCCCTCCGGTGCCCGCGCGGCTCATGTGTCTCTCCCCCCCATCCCTCCGGTGACCGCGCGGCTCGTGTCTCTCCCCCCTCCCTCTGGTGCACGCGCGGCTCGTGTCTCTCCCCCCTCCCTCCGGTGCCCGCGTGGCTCGGGTGTCTCTCTCCCCTCCCTCCGGTGCTCCCGCTGCCCACGCGGGCGGGAGGTAGTAGCAGGGTGTTTCTGTGTGTGTGTGTGTGTGTGTGTGTGTGTGTGTGTGTGTGTGTGTGTGTGTGTGTGTGTGTGTGTGTGTGTGTGTGTGTGTGTGTGTGTGTGTGTGTGTGTGTGTGTGTGTGAGGTATGGGAGAGAGAGAGAGAGAGAGAGAGAGAGAGAGAGAGAGAGAGGTATGGGAGAGAGAGAGAGGGGTATGGGAGAAAGAGAGAGAGGGTATGGGAGATAGAGAGAGATAGGGGTATGGGAGAGAGAGAGAGAGGGTATGGGACAGAGAGAGAGAGGGGTATGGGACAGAGAGAGAGAGAGAGGGGTATGGGAGAGAGAGAGAGAGAGGGGTATGGGAGAGAGAGAGAAAGAGAGAGAGAGAGAGAGCGGGGGTATGGTAGAGAGAGAGAGAGAGAGAGAGAGGGGTATGGGAGAAAGAGAGAGGGGTATACGAGAGAGAGGGAGAGAGTGTATGGGAATGAGAGAGTGTGTGTATGGGTATGAGAGAGTGTGTATGTGTGTGTGTGTGTATGAGAGAGAGAGAACGTGTAGGACACCAGAGGTACCCAGTCACCCCCCACCCAGTCAGTCAAAAGTCAGTCACCCCCCCCCACCCAGTCAGTCAAAAGTCAGTCACCCCCCCACCCAGTCAGTCAAAAGTCAGTCACCCCCCCACCCAGTCAATCAAAAGTCAGTCACCCCCCCACCCAGTCAGTCAAAAGTCAGTCATAGTCTGTCATCCCACCCCCTGCCCAGTCATCCCACCCAGTCAGACAGTCAGTAATCCCCACCAGGTCAGACATCCCATCACCCCACCCCCCCAATCACCCCACCCCCACAATCACCCCACCCCCCCAATCACCCCACCCCCCAATCACCCCACCCCCCAATCAATCACCCCACCCCCCAATCAATCACCCCACCCAGTCACCCCACACCCCCATTCACCCCACCCAGTCATCGCACACCCCCAATCACCCCACCCAGTCACCCCATCCCCCCACAGTCACCCTCTCTCTGTCTCTCACCCTCCGTCTCTCTCACACTCTCTCCGTCTCTCTTACACTCTCTCTGTCTCTCTCACCTTCTCTCACCATCTCTCTCCGTCTCTCTCACCCTCTCTCTCCGTCTCTCTCACCCTCTCTCTCCGTCTCTCTCACCCTGTCTCTTCGTCTCTCTCACCCTCTCTCTCCGTCTCTCTCACCCTCTCTCTCCGTCTCTCTCACCCTCTCTCTCCATCTCTCTCACCCTCTCTCTCACCCTCTCTCTCCGTCTCTCTGTCTCACAATCTGGATCTGGATATCTTATTTACCCTGTATATCTTAACTGCCCTACACTACACCGAAATAACCTATACTGCTTTCTTCCAGATCTGACTCAAGCTTCACACGGGAGACATCGGAACCCCCCCCTAACCCAGAAGACAGGTAGGGAACACATCCCCTCCAATGTATAACATTGCGGGAATGAGGGTACCTGGACATTGACGGACTGCAGATCAGGTAAGATCCCAGGCGGGATTGCTGCTTTAAATATTGTGAAGTGGGGACGTCCAGACACTGGTTAAGGGGTTCAGGAAACTTGTCATTCACATCTGGCTTTTTTTCTAGATTTGACATTTATACACAAGGACTAATTGTAGTATAATGTAATACAATAAATAAACTTATGTCAAAAACGAATGTTCTTACTAGGAATTTATTCAATTTATTTCATTTATGGTTTTTTTAAATGCGGGGCTGGGGGCGGGATTAGAGGCGGGGTTGCGGGCGGGACTAGGGGCAAGACTAAAGGCGCGCTTGGGGCGGGACTAGGTGGCGAGTAGATTTTTTGGTTCAGCGAGTAGATTTGTGGGTGATTTGTCAAGCACTGTATATATATATATATATATATATATATATATATAAATATATATATATATATATATATATATATATATATATATATATGAGGCACTGTACTGTGTATCTGTGTTAATGGATGAAGCAATGAGCTCTGTCTGTGTTTCATGTTCTGTCTCTGGTTTTAAATATATATTGCCATGCTCAGTAGAACTCCTCTTTGACACCTATATGCATATATATTGTGTTTTTTGGGGGTTCAATATAAGCTTATTGGGGTTCTGTATGTTTTGCAATACTGGTGTAAGTTGCACTCACATGACTGCAGCTGCCTCGGCGGATTAGGGTGTGTCGAGGATGTCTCGCTCGAGCGCCATGACATCAGGCGCTGAATAAGCAGGGGTGATTACTGTCCAGTTGAAAATGTGTAAGGGGGGGCTTGTCAGGGGGCATGGCCATGACGTTATGGAGCTGGAGCACGCATCCTCTGGACCAACACATTGCCATAATATGTTTAAAACGCGCTCAGCTTCACCCTGGATGCAGCCTTAGGCTTGTAATATAGTACGCGCTGGTGCGTGTGCGGGCACACGGAATTGAATGTGCACGTGTTATGCACGTTTAATGTCTATAGGGCAAGTGGTGACACGCGCAGCTAGGAGGTATGGCTATGACGTCACAGCGCTAGGCCGCACTGTGCTTGGCTCACAGCGTCATGTGGTGCGGCAACAGTGCGAAAAACAAATTTCTTGCTTTTACTCAGTTCTGTCGCGCCAACGCTCATGGTCGTGCATGCACACTTCTCAACTATACTGTAGCAAAGTAAGAAGGCTCACATAGGCAATTCTCATTGACACGAATGCACATGGTAGCGCATGCGCGCAAACTATATTACAGGCCTTAATGTTACGGGCTGTCTGATTATGAAATATGGAGCCCCCGCAATGCGACTGCAGCAGACACGTTCTCCAGAGCCGCGGCTTTTTGCTTTTACAGTCGCAGCTCAGGAGACAGTAAGCCTGGCTGCATCTGTATTAGTCTCTTAGTTAACATGTCTAGAAAACTTCTGTCTTTTCATTCCGTTTCATTCTCTTTAAAGTTCAAGCAGAGAAGAAATCAGCATCTCTATAGAAGTTCTGTGTTCACTAACACTGCAGGGGAAAAAAGGCACTGGTTTCTCTCTTTACCACCTTAATTATTAAGAAGATTGAAGTCAACAAGGCTAATCAGATTTATGGGAATAATTGAGGTCAACTTGTAGGGGACTGAGAGAGAGCGAGAATTACTTCGTATTGAACACAAATGAAATTATAACCCTCTCTCCAGGAATGATAATCACTGAGCAAACTGTAAGAACAACTTAACTGCCTTTTTTTACATTTTTATATACAGTATACTGTAAACAATAGTAGTCATGAGATAGAAAAAGCAACTGATACAAAACCTTTTAACATTTCACAGTAACATGAGCAAAGTCAGTCAATGCAGAACAAAGTTACTGCAACCAGTCCACCTCAATGACTCCCACTCCCTCATTAATATGAATATCTTTCCAGTGTGAATGAGTTACAAGAAGGAAAACATTCCAGTGGTTGATATTTATATGATGATTCTTGTCTCTACATTATTATTAAACTATTATATTATTATTATTATTATTATTATTATTATTATTATTATTGTTGTTGTTGTTGTTGTTGTTGTTGTTGTTGTTGTTGTTGTTGTTGTTGTTGTTGTTGTTGTTGTTGTTGTTGTTATTATTATTATTATACTGCAAAAATCAACAGCCTTAGACTTGCATAGGCTTGAAAAACTCTAATCACACTTGCCATAGTTAAAGTTATTCATTTTGTTCATGGTCACGGTTGCTCACTACAACCTGGACTGAACCGTGGGGCCGAGGTTTGGAATATATAAACCACCGCCCTAAGCCACGGGGTGGGTCCGGATTGCAGAGTCGTGAACACAGCAGGGTCAGGATAGGAGAGTTGAGAGGGTACGGGTACTTTCCTATGGTCCAGGATTAGAGAGCGTAGACTAGTCGAGATCCGTAAACCGTAGTCAAGGATAGGAGAGCTTTGAGTTGTCGGTATCTGTAAGATGTAGTCGTGGAAAGGAGAGCATAGAAGTCCGTTTAGCCAAGCCAAGGTTCAGGGAGACAGGAAGAAACAGGTCAGGTACAAGCAGGGTCACAACAGGTAAGCGAGATAAGGAGGATAGGTACTCAGGCTGCAAGTGAGCACGGTGCATAGAAGGTCTATCCTCAGTGACAACCAAAGGGTGAATGAGGTTAATATACAGAGGAGTGCTAATCAGGGAGAGAAGGGAGGAGACCTCAGACATAGGTAGACCTGTGATAGGCTGAGGCAGGGTGAAGCTCAGGTGTATCCCATCTGAAATGAGTCCGGCCATTATTGCAGGTACTGGTCCCTTTAAATGGTGCATGCGGGTGCCGCACGCCCCCGGGGTTGGAGCGTGACCTGCCGAGGTGCACACGAGGATGGGACCCGTTGCACGCTCCCGGAGGGCAGAGGCAGCGTGCCGATGGGACGCGGGCCGACGGAGTAGCGGAGATAGCGGCTGCGCGAGCCGTCATGATGGGACGCTGGCACAGGCAGGTAGGAAGGTGCGGGCACGGAACGTGCTGTCCTGACAGTCCCTCCCGCCTCTCGAGGGGAGACCACTGGGCGAACCAAGGATGGCTTAGAGGGGAAATTGCGGTGAAACTCCCGGATAAGTCTAGGTGCATGTACTTGATCCAGGCATATCCACTCCCGTTCTTCTGGACCGAAACCCTTCCAATGTACCAAGTACTGTAGTTTTCCTCTGGATACCCTTGAATTGATGATGACCTGGACCTCGAACTCCTGTTGACCCTCCACTAGAATGGGACGGGGAGAAATGTTCCTGCGTGTGACGGATTTGTCGGTTAGAAAGGGTTTCAGGAGCAAAACGTGAAAAGCCGAGAGTATTTTCATGGTTGAAGGAAGATTTGGCTGGTAGACCACTGGATTTATTCTCTCCAGAATTGAGAATGGTCCGATGAATCTCGGTGCCAGTTTAGGAGAGGGAACTTTGAGCCAAATATTCCTCGTGGAGAGTGTGACGATGGAGAGGATTTGGCCCGGGATTAAAGGGGTTACACCCCAATTGGCCACTCTCTAACCTCACCAGGGAGACAAGGGGTTAACTGGGCTGAGGCCCAGACGTGTGATTTAACCCTTGTCATAACCTGAAAATGTATATTCCCTGTTCCCCCATGGTTTATTGTTAATCAGTGTCTGCATCACACACACACTAGAATCCATCCGGGAGCACAAGGGTTAATAGTCCTTTAATGATTATAGCTCTTTGTGAAGTTTTCCCGCCTTTTCAGGCACCATTTTGCAGGTCCCCATTGGCCGCCATTAGGGCTCCATGCCTTCTAATGGAGAATCTTGTTGTTTTAGTCCTGTTTCCTGTAAAGACCAGCAGGTGGCGTCCGAGAGGGAGAGCGGCGGTTTCCCATTGAAAGTCAATGGGCTCATCGACTTCAATGGAGGTTCCTCGAGGTAACTTTCGAAGAACAAGTTGGCTGCCGTCCAGACCGCAAACCGCAAAGCGGATACAATGTCCTTTAAAAGAATTAAAATCACTTGAGTCAAGTTCAACGTTAATTGGCGTGGGAATAAACAGTTCTGGGGGCCCTAGAAATAAAATTATTTTTGTCCCTAGTTCCTAGGCTTCCCCCCACTCGACCACAACCGGGTCCCCGAATCCTGGACCCCCGATAAGGGTCGAACCGAGAAGAGCGGGTCGCGCCATAGGCTTCAATGGCGGCGGCAGAAACAGCTCCGAAAAATGACTAAGTGTGAAATGCTGTAATTTAGGAATCCATATCTCCGATTCCGGAGGGACCAGAGGATCAAGGTTTGGGGTATCTGTAGTCACTGCTCCGGCATCACTGCAGAACCATCCTTGACCCTCTTGGACGAACCCGACGGAGTATGGACCCCCTTGAAAGTTCGGGACTTTTTCCCATTGATTCTAATGGGGGAAAAGCCGCATGGTGAAAAAAATGACTAAGTGTAAAATGTTGAAATGTGTAAGTCCATATCTCCGGTTCTGGAATGCCCAGAGGGATGGGATTTGGGTGACATGTAGCCAAGGTTCCGGCTTTAATGCATGCCCATTTCCAGCCCCCTCAGACCTACCAGACGGAGTATGGACGACTGTAAAGATTTGTGGATTTTCTCATAGACTTCAATGGCGGCGGTTCCCCATTGAAAGTCTATGGTAGGAAGCTCCATTGACTACAACGGCGGAGTTGCTCCATTGAAACCCATGGCGGCGGAGCCCGTTGTTTTCAATGGGGATTTAGTGAAAAGCTGAGATTTCTTTTAGCGGAGATTTTTGTATTAAAATGAAAAATGATTTAATGTGCATTTGGGTAACTCCGGCTCCATAGGTCGTAGCAAGTCGCTTTTTGGATCATATGGTGCCCCAGTTCCGGCCATTAGAACTGGGAAGTTTGGTTCTGCTAGACCCAATGGAACCGGATATTTTAATACATTTATGTTTTATGCTTAATACTGTATTCTATGGTATGGACAAAGACTTAGGGGAAATTCCTTTTAGCAGATGGCCCAAGAGGCGCCCTAATGTCTAGGATTTAAGTGTTGTTCAAAGGGTCTTGTCACCCTCCCTGTTTACCTAAGGGCGGAGGAGGCTCAAGCCAGAGCAGTTTTTAAGTGTCCCACTTCACACCTTCCAACAAAGGTTTTCCTGCCAGAACTCCAAATGATAGACTGGCTGGCATTCCTGATGCAAATGTGGGGCTTCAGAAATGAGACCCCAGAGTTCTACTGCGCATGTGCCAACTAGCAGGGGGGCATGAGTCAGAATGCTTTCCCACGTTAGTGAGTGGCTGGAGGTAATTGAAAACCAATCCCCTGTGCTTAAGGTTAAGAATAGAGGGACAAAAAATATATAAACTGCTGTTCCCTATATTCCTTTGTTGTTCATGTTTTGCAAGTTCTTCAAGTGTTCAGTCTGTTCTATACCATCTTGTTTGCTGAGAGAAACGCTATGCACTGTCTTCCTGCCAGAGGTCTTTTCATGCTTTTGGTGTCTTGATGACTATGAAGAGTGCTGTATTCATCATTTCCATTTTACGTAAGTGTCTATATTTTGCCTGTTATTTGTATAATCTGTTGTGTTCACCTTTATCAAGGAATAAATTATATTTTATCATATCTAAGTCTCGTCCCAATTCAAACCCAGGTATATATATTTATATATAGTTTTGGTGTAAATTATAGCCGGTCACAAGCTACCGTGACAAGCTTGTAATTAACTGGTGGCAGCTGGCGGGACTGAACTGGACCTGGATTACAGTATTCTGCGGGGTACTGTGATCCAGTGGGAACTTGATGGTAATTACAAGTTCCTGGGACTAAAGATATTGAACACACAGTGTACAACATATAACACAATATACTGCACCGACACACTTTATTCGAGCAAATACCCGGTATGTACCTGGCAGATACCTGGAATGCGCCACTCCTCACCTCTAACAAGCCCCGTTGCATTTGCCTTCCCAGCCTGGGTTCATGCCTGGCTGATGGGCGGCTGATCTGTTAAATGATAATGATTAGAATTTAATAGGCTGCAATGCTTCGCGTGTCTAAAAGATGGCATAAATTCATGAATTGTAATGCAGTATATATATATATATATACTGTGCAGTATTGCAGCCAGCGGGAATAAAAGGCTTCAATCCCTGCTTGGAAAATAACTCAATGCACTCGGGCAGAAAACAGTCACAAACCTCAATACACCCGGGTATACCCGAATTCGTGGGACTAGCCAAGCTCGAATAAAGTGTGTCGCCAGTGTATGGCACCTCCTCACTGTTCCCCTACTTGTGAGAAGCATTGCCTCCAGAACCAAAGTGCCGGCCATCCGTCTGACTGGAGCCGGGCACTGAGACTGGAGGAGTGCATCAAGTCAGCGCGGGGACCAGCAGCCAGCAACGCTGAGAGAGAGACAGCAATCGGTGAGCATGAAACCCGGCAGGCTGAGCAAAGATCCACAGCTGCAGCTGCTGTAACCATCACACCGCCCGGAGACCAGGGAAGGGACCCAGCTC
Source organism: Ascaphus truei (assembly GCF_040206685.1). Classification (NCBI taxonomy): domain Eukaryota; kingdom Metazoa; phylum Chordata; class Amphibia; order Anura; family Ascaphidae; genus Ascaphus; species Ascaphus truei. The sequence continues at coordinate 174,886,462 of NC_134487.1, read as the reverse complement.
CGGGACGGCAGAGACTTGTGGAGGGAGCGGGTGGTCTTGGAAACCACGGCAGTCTTGCACCAGGAGAGGTATTGGCCGTTGCGGCGGCCAGTCCATTTTACCCAGAATTGCTGGCCCTGATGTTTGCGCAGGGAGAGATGTCCCCGGCAGAGCGGCTCGAGCAGCTGAAGCTGGCAATGATCCGACCCGCTTATCCCCTCCCAGAGCCCGGCGCTCAAGCATCTCCGCTCTGGACTCCATTTCCCCTTGCTGGGGTTAGTCCACCGGCGGCGGGGAAGCTCTGGAATGCGCCTGGCGCTCCAGCAACTCCGCTCTGGACTCCGTTGCCCCTTGCTGGGGTTAGTCCACCGGTGGCGGAGAAGCACCAGCAGTTGCTTCGGCACTGCCAACAAATGGGCCACAATAATGCCCAGTGCCCTGACCGTGCGCGGTCAGGCGAAGAAGCCCCTCAGGGCAAACGCTCACGAGCTGCGGAAAAGATGACCCAGTTAGCGGCATCCTCTGATGGCTCCCGCCCAGCCGGGGTGACAACCCTCCTCGGGACATCTCCTGGAGAACCTGGACGGGCTGCATCAGCAACAGCGGTGGAGAGCAGCGGCCATCCACCTGATCCCGGCGGAGAACAAGCGGCGGCGGCAGAGAAGAAGCCGCCACTTCGGCAGTTTTATTTGGGGGGAGGGACAGGGTTTGCGGGAGGGGGTTATTTGACCAAGTTTGCATGGAGCTGTGTTTCTCCACAAAGACCTGGGACCCTTGTCCTGCACCGTTTTACCTGTACCCAACCCGGGCGCTGTTGTGGCAGCGGCCCGGTGCTGCCCAGCCCAGATGGGGCCGGCGGCGGCCGCTCCAGTCCCCCTGCAATTGGGACCACCGAAGGCGGCGGTCTCTGCAGGGACCAGCAAGGTAAGCCAGACCAAGTCGCAGACTGACTCTGACTTATGTTTCCCTATGACTGTACCCTGTTGTTTCACTATAGGGGTGACCGGGGGGTGGCAGGAGATAGGGGTACCAGGGAAGGGGAAGAAAGGGCAGCTTGTAGGGCAGCTGGACTTCCCCATTACCCTGACGGAGCAGCAAGGGGACTCTCAGTTAAGAGCCCCACTGTTGCAGCCTTGCTATGGGCCGGAGGTATCAGGGGTTGTGGCAAAGTTAGACCACCCCCAGATTTCAGGGGTAGTGGCAAAGTTAGACCACCCCCAGATTACCTGCCGGCCAGAAGCTAAGGTGGGTGCATCTGCACCAGCAACCATGAGCTCACCTCCGGTAATGGGGGCACAGATTCAGGGAGAGGGGCTCGCCCCGATAGCACCCAGCTCTAGGGTAGGATTGCCTGGGAGAGGGTTGGGTGGGCCAGTGGGAACCGGGGAGGGAAGGCAGCAAGTGAGCCAGCCAGATTTCCCCATTACCTTGGCGGAGCGGCAAGGGGACTCTCAGTTAAGAGCCCCACTGTTGCAGCCTTGCTTTTGGCTGGAGGTATCAGGGGTTATGGCACAGTTAGACCACCCCCAGATTACCTGCCAGCCAGGAGCTAAGGTGGGTGCATCTGCACCAGCAACCCTGAGCTCATCCCTGGTAAGGGGGAGACAGTGTCAGGGAGATGGCCTCACTCAGGTGTCCCTAGGATCCAGGCTTGGATTAGCTAGAGAGAAGCGGAGTGAGGGGAGGCTGCAGGTAGGTAGCCAGCATGAGTTCTCAGTGGGAGAAGAAGGGCTAGTGGTAGCCGGGGAGGTACAGCAGCAGGTATGGTAGCTAGAATCCCCAATTACCCTGGCAGAGCCTCAGGGGGTTTCTCAGATCAGCAACCCCCTGTTGCAGCCTAGCTATGGGCTGGGGGAATCATGGACAGTGGCCAGTTTGTGCCACCCCAGAGATGCCTGCAGGCCAAGAGCTAAGGCGGTTGCATCTGGAGAGATGCCCCTGAGCAAATCCCTGGTAAGGGGGAGACAAGGTCAGGGAGGTAGGTGCACTCAGGTAGTTCCAGGGTCTGGGTTAGGATTGCCCAGGGAGGAGAGGAGTGCAGGTGGGCTGCAGGGAGGTAAGCAGCAGGCTGAGGTGCTGGGCCTAGGGGAGGCTAGGCAGGGAGGCACCGTGGAGCAGGGGGAGATAGGAGGTCAGTGGGGTGTTAGGCATCTGGCAGAAGCTAGGGATGGGCTAGGTAGGCAGAAGGTCCCTTGTTCTGACTGGCCAGGAGTGACCCCTCTGACAGAACCCCCTGGGTTCCCAAAGGAGAGGCTGTGGATAGATAGGCAGCCAGAGAGGATAGTCAGGAGAATAGCAGAGCAGCTACAGGGTGGCACAGAGCTAGGGCAGGTAGGGTCCCTACAGAATAGTGACATAGCCCTTTCCCAGACTTGGTTGACAGGAAAGCGACGGTCTGTGCTGGATAGCTGGTCTCCTGCAGATGCAGAGACATGCCAGTCTCTGGGCAGTGTGCAGCCTGGACTGCACCGGGGCCCCTCCACCATGGACTTGGTTCCTAAGGCAATGGGTGGGGGGCAGAGGGAGGCAAAGGAGAATGCCCGGCAGCCAAGGTGGAGCCCTGCTCCCCAAGATCTGGACTTTACAATCCACTGTGGCCAGGACAATGTACTGGACAATGCCGGAGGACAATGTTGCCAGGCCAATCCCTCAGGACTTATTGAGTGCGTCAAGGGCGCCAGTGGTACCCCATGGCCTGGGGGAGGCGAGTGGGGCACCAGGCCCCATTGAGCAGGGGAGGTGTAACGATGGAGAGGATTTGGCCCGGGATTAAAGGGGTTACACCCCAATTGGCCACTCTCTAAACTCACCAGGGAGACAAGGGGTTAACTGGGCTGAGGCCCAGACGTGTGATTTAACCCTTGTCATAACCTGAAAATGTATATTCCCTGTTCCCCCATGGTTTATTGTTAATCAGTGTCTGCATCACACACACACTAGAATCCATCCGGGAGCACAAGGGTTAATAGTCCTTTAATGATTATAGCTCTTTGTGAAGTTTTCCCGCCTTTTCAGGCACCATTTTGCAGGTCCCCATTGGCCGCCATTAGGGCTCCATGCCTTCTAATGGAGAATCTTGTTGTTTTAGTCCTGTTTCCTGTAAAGACCAGCAGGTGGCGTCTGAGAGGGAGAGCGGCGGTTTCCCATTGAAAGTCAATGGGCTCATCGACTTCAATGGAGGTTCCTCGAGGTAACTTTCGAAGAACAAGTTGGCTGCCATCCAGACCGCAAACCGCAAAGCGGATACAATGTCCTTTAAAATAGTTAAAATCACTTGAGTCAAGTTCAACGTTAATTGGCGTGGGAATAAACAGTTCTGGGGGCCCTAGAAATAAAATTCTTTTTGCCCCTAGTTCCTAGTCTTCCCCCCACTCGACCACAACCGGGTCCCCGAATCCTGGACCCCTGATAAGGGTCGAACCGAGAAGTGCGGGTCGCGCCATAGGCTTCAATGGCGGCGGCAGAAACAGCTCCGAAAAATGACTAAGTGTGAAATGCTGTAATTTAGGAATCCATATCTCCGATTCTGGAGGGACCAGAGGATCAAGCTCCGGCATCACTGCAGAACCATCCTTGACCCTCTTGGACGAACCCGACGGAGTATGGACCCCCTTAAAAGTTCGGGACTTTTTCCCATTGATTCTAATGGGGGAAAAGCCGCATGGTGAAAAAAATGACTAAGTGTAAAATGTTGAAATGTGTAAGTCCATATCTCCGGTTCTGGAATGCCCAGAGGGATGGGATTTGGGTGACATGTAGCCAAGGTTCCGGCTTTAATGCATGCCCATTTCCAGCCCCCTCAGACCAACCAGAAGGAGTATGGACGACTGTAAAGATTTGTGGATTTTCTCATAGACTTCAATGGCGGCGGTTCCCCATTGAAAGTCTATGGTAGGAAGCTCCATTGACTACAACGGCGGAGTTGCTCCATTGAAACCCATGGCGGCGGAGCCCGTTGTTTTCAATGGGGATTTAGTGAAAAGCTGAGATTTCTTTTAGCGGAGATTTTTGTATTAAAATGAAAAATGATTTAATGTGCATTTGGGTAACTCCGGCTCCATAGGTCGTAGCAAGTCGCTTTTTGGATCATATGGTGCCCCAGTTCCGGCCATTAGAACTGGGAAGTTTGGTTCTGCTAGACCCAATGGAACCGGATATTTTAATACATTTATGTTTTATGCTTAATACTGTATTCTAAGGTATGGACAAAGACTTAGGGGAAATTCCTTTTAGCAGATGGCCCAAGAGGCGCCCTAATGTCTAGGATTTAAGTGTTGTTCAAAGGGTCTTGTCACCCTCCCTGTTTACCTAAGGGCGGAGGAGGCTCAAGCCAGAGCAGTTTTTAAGTGTCCCACTTCACATCTTTCAACAAAGGTTTTCCTGCCAGAACTCCAAATGATAGACTGGCTGGCATTCCTGATGCAAATGTGGGGCTTCAGAAATGAGACCCCAGAGTTCTACTGCGCATTTGCCAACTAGCAGGGGGCATGAGTCAGAATGCTTTCCCACGTTAGTGAGTGGCTAGAGGTAATTGAAAACCAATCCCCTGTGCTTAAGGTTAAGAATAGAGGGACAGAAGATATATAAACTGCTGTTCCCTATATTCCTTTGTTGTTCATGTTTTGCAAGTTCTTCAAGTGTTCAGTCTGTTCTATACCATCTTGTTTGCTGAGAGAAACGCTATGCACTGTCTTCCTGCCAGAGGTCTTTTCATGCTTTTGGTGTCTTGATGACTATGAAGAGTGCTGTATGAACTGCCAGTCCAGATGTGACTGCTTCATCATTTCCATTTTACGTAAGTGTCTATATTTTGCCTGTTATTTGTATAATCTGTTGTGTTCACCTTTATCAAGGAATAAATTATATTTTATCATATCTAAGTCTCGTCCCAGTTCAAACCCAGGTATATATATATTTATATATAGTTTTGGTGTAAATTACAGCCTGTCACAAGCTACTGTGACAGAGAGCCAGACTTTTTGACCAGAAAGATAATTAGGAGTACTGCGGCGGTGACAATCAGCTTGTTTACTGTGGAGAAGAGCAGCCTGTCTTAGGTTGTCTTGGATCTTTTCCCAGGGCTGCTGAAGTAGTCGGACCCTGGCCTCCACTGCAGGAACCCCAGAGTTGGGGACAGGAGATGGAAAAGAGGCGGGGTGAAATCCATAATTAATGAAGAAGGGAGACTGTTGAGTGGACTCGTTGCGAGAATTGTTGTGCGCATATTCTGACTAAGGAAGAAGTTCTGCCCAGTTGTCCTGTGCATCAGAGATTAAGCAGCGAATATATTGTTCAAGTGACTGATTGATCCGCTCGGTTTGCCCATTGGTGTGTGGGTGGTAGCAAGAGGAGAACTGTAACTTGATACCCAGTTTTTTGCAGAAGGCGCTCAAAATTTAGACACACATTGAGACCCCCGATCCAACACTATAGTTAGGGGTGTCCTGTGAAGTCTGAAAATCTTCTTGGCGAACGTTACGGATAATTTGGCAGCAGATGGTAGTCCTCGAAGAGGGATGAAGTGAGCCTGCTTTGAAAAGCGATCTACCACTACCAAAACCGTATCCATACCCCTGGATTTGGGCAATTCGACTATAAAGTCCATCTTGAGGTGGCTACACGGGCGGTCGGGGATGGGAAGAGGCAACAGGAGGCCAGGTGGTTTATTGCGGGGTGTCTTGTGCTGAGAACAAGTAGTGCAAGAAGATACAAAGCTCCTAATGACTTTGCGCATGCCAGGCCACCAGAAGGTGCGTTCCAAGAGATTGATTTTCCTCCTAATACCAGGGTGACCTGCTGTCTTGGAAGCGTGACCCCACTCCATGACCTGTCTGTGAAAGGTTGGGGTAATGAACAACCATCCCACAGGAACCAGGATGCCCTCAGGAATGGGTTAACAAAACACAGAACCCCAGCAAGCTCTTTTTGGAAACCCCTGAGCCCCCACAAAATATATATATATATATATATATATATATATATGTGTCAAAATGGAGTGCTATTGAGCGTGGCATATGTATAGAACAGACAGCAGAGAAGCCCAATGCTACATCCAACATGACAGAAATACACAGTAAAATACTTATATATTCTCTTGAAATAGGGTCATTTAGTTTAACCATTTGGCCAAAGCGTTGTAAGCTTGCGAGCCACGTCAAGGCAGACACCTGTTCGCAAGTCCTAACACTACCAGATAAAATACTAATAACCTCTATTAGGATTAAAATTCTCATTTACCTCTATTAGGAGGGAGAAAGACCACAGTGGTTCTATATCCAGCAGAATGAGGAACCTGCAAACTAGGGAAGTGGGGAGGGGCGGGCTTAAAACCTGGGAAGGAGGAGCCACTAACCTCCACCAGCTGGAACAGCTGAGAATGGGTTAACAAAACACAGAACCCCAGCAAGCGCTTTTTGGAAACCCCTGAGCCCCCACAAAATATATATATGTGTCAAAATGGAGTGCTATTGAGCGTGGCATATGTATAGAACAGACGACAGAGAAGCCCAATGCTACATCCAACCTGACAGAAATACACAGTAAAATACTTATATATTCTCTTGAAATAGGGTCATTTAGTTTAACCCTTTGGCCAAAGCGTTGTAAGCTTGCGAGCCACGTCAAGGCAGACACCTGTTCGCAAGTCCTAACACTACCAGATAAAATACTAATATACCTCTATTAGGATTAAAATTCTCATTTACCTCTATTAGGAGGGAGAAAGACCACAGTGGGTCTATATCCAGCAGAATGAGGAACCTGCAAACTAGGGAAGTGGGGAGGGGCGGGCTTAAAACCTGGGAAGGAGGAGCCACTAACCTCCACCAGCTGGAACAGCTGAGAATGGGTTAACAAAAAACAGAACCCCAGCAAGCTCTTTTTGGAAACCTCTGAGCCCCCACAAAATATATATACTGCTGCAGCCGAGTTTATTCGAGCATTTGCCCGTTCTCGGCCGCAGCAGTTACCTGGCGCGCGCCGGAGGGTGCCGGGCGCGTGCCGAAGCAGCGGAGGAGAGGCCCGCCGATCGCGGCTTCCCCCTCTCCTCTCCGGGTCCGCCGGGTCCCCCGGAACCCCCTGCCGCTGTCCCCCACATCGCGGGACACCAGGGCTCCCTCGGGGAGCCCTGGACGCGCGTGCAGGGGGCGCAGGCACCCGATGACGCGTGACCGCGCATCGGTGACGCGCGGCACGCCGAGGGGATGCCACTTGCAAGCCGGGAAATCTCCCGGCTTGCGAAACTGGCCACACTTCAATAAAGTGTGTCGCCAGTGTATGTATATGTGTCAAAATGGAGTGCTATTGAGCGTGGCATATGTATAGAACAGACGACAGAGAAGCCCAATGCTACATCCAACATGACAGAAATACACCGCCCCTCCCCACTTCCCTAGTTTGCAAGTTCCTCATTCTGCTGGATATAGACCCACTGTGGTCTTTCTCCCTCCTAATAGAGGTAAATGAGAATTTTAATCCTAATAGAGGTATATTAGTTTTTTATCTGGTAGTGTTAGGACTTGCGAACAGGTGTCTGCCTTGACGTGGCTCGCAAGCTTACAACGCTTTGGCCAAAGGGTTAAACTAAATGACCCTATTTCAAGAGAATATATAAGTATTTTACTGTGTATTTCTGTCATGTTGGATGTAGCATTGGGCTTCTCTGTCGTCTGTTCTGCCCTCAGGAATGTAAAGAACTGCCGGGAGAGTGCATCCGTCTTAGTGTTCATGGAAACCGGGATGTAGGAGATCACGAAGTTAAAGCAGGTGAAGAATAGAGCCTAACGTGCCTGGCGGGATCCTAGGCGGCGAGCCCCTTCAATGTAAAGAAGATTTTTATGGTCCGTTAAGATGGTGATAGGGGTTGTGGTAGCTTCCAGAAAGTGCCTCCATTCTTCCAAGGCCATCTTGATAGCGAGAAGTTCGCGATTACCCACATCGTAATTTCTCTCCACAGCAGAATTTTTTTTAGAAAAAAATGCACATGTATGGTGTCTTGCTTGGGTATCCCTTCTCTGGGAGAGAACTGCGCCAGCTCCGACGTAGGAGGCGTCCACCTCAAGGGTAAAGGGTAGTGCAGGGTTTGGGGGCACAAGGATGGGTGCTGATATGAAGGCCTTTTTAATCTCTCAAAGGCTTCAACAGCTTCGGTAGGCCAGTGAGCCGAACCGGCTCCCTTTTTGGTTAGTGCAGTGATAGGTGCGACTACTACGGAGAAGCCCTGGATGAACCTCCGGTAGTATTTTGAAAAACCCAGGAACCTCTGGACAGCCTTGAGAGATAGTGGTCGTGGCCATTCAATGATCGCCTTGACTTTATCTGGATCCATCGTCAGGCCAGTACTGGATATGATGTACCCCAGGAATGTGGTGGACGACCGATGAAATTGGCACTTCTCTAATTTAGCGAAGAGATGATTAGTGCAAAGTCTCTGGAGAACCTGTCTCACATGTTCGGAGTGTTCAAGGACGCTCTTCGAGAAGATCAGTATGTCGTCCAAGTATACGACTACGTATTGGTCGAGTAGATCCCTGAAGATTTTGTTCACAAATTCCTGTAACACTGCAGGTGCGTTGCACAAACTGAAGGGCATCACCAAATACTCATAGTGTCCGTCGCGAGTGTTGAACGCCGTCTTCCACTCATCTCCATGGCGGATCCTCACCAGGTTGTATGCCCCTCTTTGGTCCAGTTTAGTGAAGACTGTGGCTCCTTGAAGTCTGTCAAATAATTCAGAGATCCGAGGGAGAGGGTAACAATGCTTAACCGTTATTTTGTTGAGCTCCCAATAGTCTTCACAGGGTCGGAGAGACCCATCCTTCTTTTTAATGAAGAAGAATCCTGCACCAGCGGGTGAGGAAGATTTTCGGATGAAGCCCCTGAGGAGGTTCTCTTGTATATATTGTCTAATGGCCTGTGTCTCTGGTGTGGATAATGGATAGGGGCAACCAAGGGGAATAGTGGCACCGGGCAGGAGGTCGATGGGACAATCGAAAGAGCGGTGGGGGGTAGTTCTTCGGCTTGACCTTTGTCGAATACATCCCGGAACTCGTGGTATATCTCAGGTAGAGAATCTTCAGGATCCGGTAGCACTAATCCGGCGAGGGTCTTGGGTGTGTCCAGACATCTCTCCTGGCACAGAGTACTCCAACGGATAGGCATATACCGGTCCAATCCACCTCCGGGTTGTGTTGTTGGAGCCATGGTAGGCCTAGAATGATATCTGCAGATGGGGATTGGATAACATTGAGTTGTAAAGTCTCAGAATGGCCACCGTGGGAGTGAAGAAACAGAAGGATGGTTTGAAGGATAATAAAGGCTGGTTGGAGTGGACACCCGTCGATTGCCTCAAGACCCACTGGGCAATCTTTAGGGATTAAGGGTATCTTGTTTCTCTCCACAAATTTCTGGTTGATAAAGTTGCCCCCTGACCAGGAGTCCAGAAAGGCGCGTGTGGTTGTCTTAAAGTTGTCTCCGGACAAGGTGACGGGGATGTGGATCCTGGTAAGAGGTTTGAAAGAGGGATGAGACGTGGTTCCCAGTGTAGTTCCCCCAATCTTCACTGGGCGTTGGCTTTTCCTGGCTTTAAAGGGCAGGTAGCGACTAGGTGTCCCTTGTTGCCGCAATACATACAAAGTCCCGAACGTTGTCTTCGCTGTGTCTCTTTGGTAGACAGACGGGTGTGTCCGAGTTGCATGGGTTCCTCCACGGCTACGGCTGGGAAATTACCGCTCGGGTTGGAGAGCAAAGATATGTAGGTGAACTTCGGGAGCGCTTACCTTTCTCAATCTTCCTTTCTTGGAGATGCTGATCCATACGTATACACGGGGCCACTAACTCCTCTAATCCTGACGGACGTTCCAATGATGCCAATTCGTCCTTGAGGTTATCAGACAGCCCTTGCCAGAACACTGCCAACAATGCTTCGTCATTCCACCCCATTTCAGTGGCAATTGTGTGGAATTCGATGGAGTAGCGCGCCACCGTGCGGTTCCCCTGGGATATATTTATGAGAGAAGAGGCTGCCGTTACCTTCCTTCCTGGAGTGTCAAAAACTCTTCAGAACTCTGCAGTGAATCGGTCCACATCAGAAGTGAGATCGGGTCTTCGCTCCCAAATCGGTGAGGCCCAAGACAGGGCGTCATCCTCAAGAGGGAGAGAATGTACGCCACCTTAGATCGCAATAGTAGAAAAACTGATCACTGCCGAAAGATAGGGCTGGAAGCTCGAATATAATACAAAAAAGTTTATTAATGCAGAACAGCAAGTACGTAAAAAAGGGTCCTCTGACGCATTTCACCCCCTGGTGGGGGCTTTATCAAAGCGCTTGGTCAAACTGCTTGGTCAAACTGCTTGGTCGTGCTGCAATCAGCCTTCCTCTTGGTACAGAATACACTCAACGCGTTTCTCCTCTGCTGAGGTTTCATGATTGCAGCACGACCTGTAGTTTGTCCAAGCGCGGCACCCGTTGTCATCCAGGGATTCAGACACAGACGGGAAGAGCGATCAGCTGAGAGAGCGGACGGGGTGTACTGTTCCAGCCACGAAGCTTCTGTTTGTCAGCGTGGATCATTTTATGATCAATTTGCTGTTTTACAGTACTTACCAACACCATGTGAGTGTGTTTTACCATATTTTTAAGATAAAGCTTTCACTTTCTGATCGCACTATGGTTGGTTCTCTTGCGTCATTATAGCAATAAGGAAATTATCTCTATGGAGAAGCCAGGCACGATGCCATAAAGATACCGTTATATACATCGCACAAGAGATAGACTTGTGAGTACACACTTCACCAGAATCTGAAGAAAAATCATCACTTTAATTTAACACAGACATATTGCACTATATTTGTGTGTTTTTTGTCTTTTACATATCTGCGCTCCCCAAACTAACCTGGCTTTCTAAAACTTTCATTTGGATTGTGAGGACAAGCTAATATTAGGGTTTGAGCTGCATATTTCAATTTGGGTGCATTGGTCACTTTCACATTATTGTACGTAAACTGCACGGTTGTATATTTATTTTAAATATCACTGATTATATTTAAGCACCACATTGATAACTACTTGTTTTATCACAATTTGAAAGGGGACAGGGCCTAGCTTGGACAAAAGGGGAAAACATAGTCCTAGTCCAGGCCTGCTCCCTGGACAGCAACTACCTGCAACTCCAGCAACACCAGTAACTGCCTGTAACTGCCAAACTGTGTCAACATTCTACCTGCATGTCCCTCAGGCTCCTGGGACATGTAATCCTTTGAGGAGCCTCTCCTAATATGGACACCGTGACTCAGGGGACTGCGCATGCACAAAGATTCCACTGCGCATGAGCGAACCTAAAATGGCTGCCGCAAGTTCTCGCTTCTCTGCGCATGTGTGAACTACAAGATGGCGGCCCCCACTTCCAGGGTATGCCGCGGAGCTCCACCGCTCCCATACACCACAGCTGTCCCCCTCCCCTGCACTGGAGGTAAGAGGGGACACAGCTACATCTACAACTTTTAAGATAAATCTGTGCTATGGAAATCTTTCTTCCATCTTTAATTCTCTCCTGAAGTTACCACGAGTACTGATTTTTCCACTGTTTTGGATCAGTGCATATACATTCAACACATCGTGAGTATGCACTCTATAGGGAGCCAAGTCAATACTTGGCTTCCCTTGGTTTATGAGAAAAAATGACACTGCGGCGTCACGTGATGCCGCATTGCCATGGCAATGAGACATCAGAACGTCAGAGCCAAGGTAAGGGGGGGTGGGGGGGAAGTTGGAGAGCCAGCAGGGGAAAAAGATTGTGCACCCGTGCTATAGACTTTAATAAATACCCCCAATTTGTCAATTTGAAGATTTTTCATGAGAAAGTACCAAAGTTATCATTATGAAGATTCAGCTGTATCAGAGAACAGGTAATAGAAGGGAACATTTAAGTTGACAGTATATTACATAAACAGATAAACAACATTCCTTTATGTACTGCGTTTAGTGTGGCCAGATTTCAATGCTCAGACAAATACACTCAGTGGGATTTATTAATTAGGCCTGCAAGACACATTTTGTAAAAGCCAGAAAGAAGAAAGAGTAATAATTACTTGCTGAAACGGAGGAAACCCCCTTCGAGATAGCAAAAAAAGAGAAGGATTTGTACCTGGCACCTTACTGCTCTCGCCCTTGGCGAATGAATATAATGCGGATGTGGAAAGAGCAAGTAAAGAAAGATTCTCAGTAATTGAAAAAAACTGGTAGAAATATAACCAAATCACCCTGTGTAGGTGTCAGGATCCGTGGTTATTGACGCACTCGGCGCACCTGGTGCTTACCGCAACCCGTGTTTGGGACCCCCGCTCCATCCGTCAAGTGTGACGCTCTTCTTCCTCCTCCTGTGACCAGCCGCCATGCTATGGTCACGCGCACATCCTGCGCTGAGGTAAATATGCATCCATCTGGTCCTGCATCCAGACTCCGCCCACGTGGCAACATCATCGGAGGACAGTGCACACACGTGGCGAGCGGTCAGCGCTTGCACGAGTCACGTCATCTGGCATCATCAGGGATCATTCCCACACTTGACTCCTGCATCCCTTCAGCCTATCACGTCCTGCCTCCCCCAGCCTGTTCCTCATTGGTACCTCTCCCCTATATATTCTCAGCCCACTGGCAAATCGGCTGAGCATAAACCTTCCTATGTGCGATGTGTTCACTGCTACCCTTGCCTCTTGTACAGTTCATAGCTTCTCTGTTACTGACCCCGGCTATTCCTCGGGACTCTGCTCTTCTACGCTCCTGACCCCGGCTACCAACAATGATCCGCACCTCTCCAATCTTGACTTCGGCAAAGTACCACGACAATCCACACCGCTCCAATCCAGACCACGGCTAAAGTACCTGCAATGATCCGCACCTCAAGAAGCTCCTTGAGAAAGCGCCAGTGATGGCGTGAAATGCGTGGGAGGAGGAGCATGTCTTTCATGTGGATGTTTCACATCTTAATGTAGCTCAATAAAGATTTTTGTATTCTAATCTTTTTTGGCCGGTGAGTTCTGCTTTTTTCCTTAGATTTGGCTGTTACACCGATCCCCTTTTTCTACATTGCATGCATCTGGATTGGAGAGACGCTGACAAGAGACGCAGGATTTTTCATGCCTCAGTGTGGCCAAGACAAGGGGTACTGCGACATATTGTGAGTAATGTGCTAACTCCACGCCGATTTATTATTCGTTTGGGTTTATGTTTCTACTCTCAGCAGTCCATTTACCTACGAGACTTTTTAATTACATCTCAAGGCTTTGCCCTGCTGATTCATTCCCTTATGGTGACCCCTCAAAATACCTCTCTAATAGTGCCTATTACTCATATGCCGTGGCTAAGCAATCAATTCTATATCACCCATAAAGCGCTGTTCCTTGAGCTTGCAGCCGGTTTGCTTTACCTATCACCTTTAAGAAGGCAGAGAGAATTCTATTTCCATCCTAACAGACAACAAGAATTTACTCTACATCGAGGGCGCATGACGCTTAGGAGCTCGTCAAGCTCGTTGGTCGCTTCTTTTTTCACGCTTCAATTTTATTGTTTCTTTCTTACCGGGTTCAAAAAATGTCAAGGCCGGTGCCCTCTCCCGTCAGTTTCTGTTGATGAAAAAAACGAGGATTGTCACGAAACCATTCTCCCATCTAAATACATACTTTCTGCTAACACCTTTGATTTTACAAGACCAGTCCCACGTTCCAGAAGGTCTCGAAGTCCCAGAGGGGTGATTTTTCACCTCACCAACTTATCGGAGGAAGGTTCTTTGTCACGGTAGACCAGACCTAATTCACACCGAATATACTGGGCACTAATTGAACATGAAAAAATGATAAAATAAACTGAAGATTTATTCCCTTTCGGGCAAACACAACACTGTAACACAAATAACACTTGAAAATAACACTTACGGTAAAATAACAGGGTGAAGTATCCAAGAATAACACTGGCTAGTAAGTCTCCCTTGCTGAAATAGAGTCACGAACCACCAACTACGAACAGCGAACACTCTCCCACTCTGGGGTTGGGGCAACCTGCCTCTTTATAGGGTTTGAATTCCCATCACAAACAGGCAAGGAACTCTGGGAGGAAGCGTGAGTGCCCCCCCATCCTGGCGACACCAAGTCTAGGGCTGAATGGCTGGGCATTGTCTAACCCATAGGAGGGTTTGATGGCAGATACTTAATGTTATCTGGCCAATCCCCACTCCTTATGGCTTTGCAGCTTGATAGTCCTGAATATCTCCAGACACCTTGGCAACAGGCATGCAAAACGATATTAAAGAATTCGCTGCTGTTTGCTCGACATGTGCTCATAATAAGACTCCTTGGAACAAACCACCTGGACTCCTTCGACTTCCTCCCATTCCAGATTGTCCTTGGATACACTTGTCCATGGACTTTATAGTTGAGTTACCTGCCTCTAAAGGGATGAACACAATCTTAGTAGTGACCGTTTATCGATGCAGGCCCATTTTATTCCGTTGACAGGTCTTCCTAACTCTCCCAAACTTGCAGACATCTTTTTCAAAGAAATTTTCCGCCTACATGGGGTACCACAAGTCATTGTTTCCGATCGAGGATAACAGTTCATATCGAAATTCTGGCGTTCTTTCTCCCAGCAATTGGGTATTTCTTTACATTATTCTTCGGGTTACCATCCCCAAACAAACTGTCAGACAGAGGGTACCAACCAGTCACTGGAGCAGGATATTAGTTGTTTCGTCGCAGACACCCAGGGTGACTGGGCTGATCTCGTTCTTTGGGCCGAGTTAGCGCACAACAATCTGCGCAGTAAATCCACCATGGAGTCGCCTTTCTTTGTTAATTATGGGTTTCATCTATCTCTCCTACCCATCGCCACACCGTACCGGCAGCAGACAACAGAATTCTCTATCCAACAGAATACCTGGAAAAGAATCCAAGAGAATCTTAGGAGAGCAACTTCAAGACAGAAGGTCCCTACACTGAAATTGGCACCTAGGTTCATTGGACCTTATACCGTGTTACAGACGGTCAACCCAGTGGCATATCACCTACGCCTTCCTTCTTCTATGAGGATCCTGTTGGTGTTCCACGTTTCCCTGTTGAAACCGGCTATCTGGGACCCTCGCTTCCCCCACTCATCCTCATCTCCCGCCCCTCTCCTCGTACAGGGCCAACAGGAGTACGACGTTCAGTCCATCTTGGACTCCAGGAATTCCAGGGGATCGATCCAGAATCTGGTACACTGGAGGGGCTTTGGACCTGAGGAACGGTCCTGAGTTCCTCACCGCCATCTTCATGCCCCAGGCTTGTCCGGCTCTTCCATTCCAAATATCCCCACAAGCCCTTCTTGAGACGCCCGTAGGTCACTCCTGAGGGGGGGGGGGGGATACTGTCATGATCCATGGTTCTCAACACACTCGCTGCACCTAGTTCTTACCCCAACCAGTGCTCAGGACCCCCGCTTCATCCGTCAACTATTACGCTCTTCTTCCTCCTCCTGTGACCAACCGCCATGCTATGGTCGTGCGTGAATAACGCGCGGAGGTAAATACATGTCCCTCCTGTCCCACCTCCAGACTCTGCCCAAGTGGCAACATTATCGGTGCACATACAACACGCACATGCGGCATGCACACGCAGCATGTGGTCAGCATGTGCACGAGTCACATCATCTGGTGTCATCAGGGATCCTTCCAACACCTGCCTCCGGCATCCCTTCAGCCTATCACGTCCTGCGTTACTGACACGCCTCCCCAGCCTGTTCCTCATTGCTACGTCTCTCCTATATATGCTCAGTCGGCCCATTGGCAAATTGGATGAGCATAAACCTTCTTACTGATGGGGCGGCCGTTATTCGAACGGATCTCGAATTGGAAGTCGATATAATCCCCTAATTCTCCTCGGTTTTGGCGCATTATTTTTGTTGAAATGACCGCGACGCATTAGATGCCCAAAGCAGGGACCCCTGCTGTGTGAATCATACCGGTGCCTGCTTTTGTGTAATAAACGCGCAGTAAGAGCGTCTGAATCAGTCACTCTAACTGCGCGCCTCTCACAGGTGATCGCAGGGGTTTTATTACAATTCTAAAATTACAATTTTGTAGCAGGGGGTCTCCGGAGCTGAACCACATTGATTTTAGGTCCGGGACCCCCTACTTCCCGAGTTACAGGCCCCGTTATGGGTGCCGGTACACCCGGCATGTTAAAATCCTGTGGGATCGAATCTAAACAATGTAGAGGGATACTGGTACCCCATAACAGGGCCCGCATCTATGTGCACCCCATAACGGGTCCTGTATCTCAGGACGTAGGGGGTCCCCGAGGCTGAAATAAACTTTGCTCATTTCAGGAGACCCCCTGCTCACGCACACAATAAATAAAAATTAAAAATGAAAGCAGCTTCATTACCTTTGCGGCCATGCAATGCCCGCTAAGGCAATGAAGGGATTAAGGCAAAGGTGCCAACCCTGTGTGTTAAAAAAACTAAAACATGGCATACACAGTACAGTACATTTAAATAAATCCCCCCCGCACCACCAAACACACATACATTACATTAATGGGCCAAATAACTATTATCCAGATATGCATAATAGATTATTTGGCCCATTATTAAACACATTAACTACCGTAGCATAATAAAATAAAAACCGTTCTACTTACCACTGCAATACAGTATGAATCCCCTCCACCAGCAAAGCCCACCTGTCCTCCATTGCCAAAAAATCATAGCAAATACATTCTGACACATACAGAAACATCTCCAAATAAAAACAGCACAATGCAAATAAAAATAAATCTCATCTCCCAAGAACACAGCACCTAGCACCTACAGTACAGTACAGTTGGTAAATCAATATCTCACAAATGGCTATCCAAAAATTTAATTGTACACTGTGTACAGTACATGGTGCAAATAATCTGTGCATCATGTACTGTACACTACAGTATGCCAAGCAATGCTCGAAATAAAATTAAAAAAAATAAAATACCATCAATCAATCCATTCACAAATCAATTAAAATACAATCCAAATCAATTACTCAATTCACTATTAAAATCCTAGAAACAAAACAAGTAAACAGAAATAAATTACCATCAATCAACAAAATCTAACCAACAAAAAGCCACTATTAAAAAGCAAGCCCCCCCCCCCCCTGAAATAAACTATTGCAAACACATTTGCACACCAAGCTGCAAAATACAGTTAAAAATGCATCAAAAAAAGCAAGCAAACATGAGCAATATAAGCTTTTATTAGCTCTGTATTATGTATATCCATAGGGACATACATAAATACATGGACATAAAAAAAAACAATCACATTAAAAAAAAAAATCAAAACCTGTACACGCTAAATTAAATACATTTCTCTTGTTAATTTACAATTAGATGACCCACTCACTGACTCGGAACAGCATGCTCTCGAACCAATCCACGCAGAGGAAACAGGAACCATAAAAGAAAAAACCATAAAATAAAAACCATAAAATAAATAAACCATGTCTTTGTCTTCTTTCTTCTACAGTACTTGTACTCCATTGCGTCAGTCTTGGGACTTCTTTACCTTCTCCGGGATTTATGGGGTCTTCTGCCGCCACGCCCCGGACTTCTTCTTAGAGGGGAGGTCCTCCCTCCCCGCTGTCTGGCTCTAAAATGAGACGACATATGCTTTTATATGCCTATGACGTCACATTTTTCGTCATATGGTTCCCACAGCCCTGATTGGGCCGTAAAACCATGGGATTATTTTTTTTTTAATTGATGACGTCATTTAAAGGCAATGACGCCAGCCAATCAGAATGGCTGAGCTTCAATTGCCTTTAAGATGATGTAATCAAAACAAAGATGGCCGGCGACACATGGTCTAACAGAGCCAATCAGAGTTGGGATTTCGTTCCCACGCTCTGATTGGCTACCGTACCACTGCATGGACCTCCCGGAGCAGTATCCCCCCCCACACCCCACCCCCAGCATCGCGAGAAATGGTAGTCCCGCAATCACGGCCTTAGCAGGGGATAGCCTCAGGCAGCTCCCACCCAGAAGGGGCTTCCAGCCCTCTGTATGATGGGCCATGGCTCTCTCCACTTCCCTGTGGCTTCATCCAGTCCCGTGTCTCCCTCCGTCCTTCCATGGGGTATCCGGTTTCCGGAGTTTTTCAACTCTACCCCTCCCCTCCGGAGTCACCCCCCCCCCCGAGCGCTGGTTATCAGGGGACCATTTGGGGTGGCAGGGGAACCGGGACAGGGAGCAGGTGAGGCCGCTGATGCAGACCGGGGCAAATCTGTCGTGTGTATGTGTGCAGCTGGACGGCTATTCAATGGGGTCAGTACTTGCATTTTTTTTATTTATTTTTTCTCTCTCCTGGACTGGTTTTGCAGCTGGAGCACACTCTTTTTTTCCTTTGTTTTAATCTTCTCTTCTTGCCTCATTTGGTCTTCGTAGGAGGAAGGAGTCAATTCGCCATCTTTCTGGTGATGCTCTTTCCGGTCTCCCTCTGCTTCAGCCGAAATTCCCACAAATTCCTCAGCTTTGGTGTGTGATGTGAAACATTTGACTCCTGATGCCGTGAAGTTTTTTTTAAGTAGATATGTTAAAGCAAATTTTCTTTTTTGGTTATAGAGTGCTGTGCACACTTGTCCGAATTCCCTCCTTTTTTGGGATACTATTATAAAAAGTCTTCAAAAATCATCAATCTTTTCCCTTCATATTGCAGCTGCTGGGATTCTTTGAAGACCCCAGACAGGGGCGCTGTCCTTTAGCCTTATAGTGTCAGGTGTAGCATCAGTGAAGAGATGCCACGCGGTGAGCTGCAGCCTGCGGTCTGGGATCAGACCACAGGAAACTATAGACATTAAGGGACACCCTCAAGCTGGAGCTCCCTCAACAGGCGAATGCCTATGCAGACCATAGAGAGAGTATTCAGCAGACGTCGTGGGATCAGACAGACCCTTTTTGCTTATTCAGCGGTATCTGTGTACAGGAGTACCTACGAAGGTAAAGTGCACCAACGGTCCACAGGGGTAGCGCTACTTCCTATACGTGGGGGGGACTGACTCTCATTGGGGGAGGACACCAGGGGTATTGGTGACACGCACCCTAGGTACTTTGGAAGACACTCATCCTGTGTTGTTATTAATGTTAAGAGGTACACAGAAAGAATCCCTTTGTAGGCGCACCGCAGACCTTTATAAAATAAATGTGGTCAGGGGAAATAAATAAATGTGTTTAACAAATTTTATTAATCAAATTGGTGATGGTGTAATAAAAATAGTAAATAACTTGTATTTACTATATTAGAAGGACACTAGATATGTCACAAAGGTAGGTCCAGAGGAACTACTCTGGGCCATCAGCAGACGTAAATGTACAGTATTTGTTGCTTAGGTTGATTCACTGTAATGTCTTGGATGTTATGCATGTATCTAAAGTCATAGTTTAACAGTATATGCCCCGAGATGGGTGTAAGTCACTTAAGTATAATACCTAGTAGTGATGAAGTATTTCACACCCTATTCCTAGATCTTAATTGCTGAACGCCACTGTGCTCTTAAGTCTGCAATGGGACTAGGCAGTCATATTGGTGAGTGCACGGTTGGAATCCACCGCGCATGTGCCAACAGTGTATGCATGGGTTGCTGGCTATCCACTGTGACTGGCAGGGTAAGTATAATAATGACTAGAATGATGTTGTTCACGAGGCATATAGTGGGACCCACAGATGTGCTGCTGTTTTGATCTGCGATCAAGGTGGGTGTTAATCACTTTAGATTGATACCTAGTAGTATTAGAGTAGATCCACACCCTATTCCTTTCCGGTCTTTGCCGAAATTATTGATTTAAAACTTCTCACAGCAGATAAGAGCACAGCTCTACTGTTTCACTGCTTCACTGCAAAAGCTGTAAAATCAGCTTCTAATCTACCGTATGCATCTTTGACTTGATACACCCATTTAAAGAGGTGTTAGCCTTGCTCTAGGCAGGACTGTTTAACAATGCTATACGTTCTATTAAACTACCAACAGAACGTCTGTCCTATGTTAGCCTCACTGTGCCTCTGACTCCAACACGGTAGCAATATCACCTGGGAACCCAGCACACTGTGGGACTGTCCCCTGCTACTGTTTCACCTATATGCGACCAGCTCCAATGGGAGCCTCGCTATATATGGTTATACTCCTTGATGCGACACCATTGAACATTAGGTATTGCATCCGAAACATTGATTTAGCCCATCCACACATTCACCCCGCTTTCAGCAGGGGTTCCATGTGTATTCCCTGACGCGACATCACTTAGTCACAAGAAACCATCCTAGTACAACACGTGGGTAAAAATAACATTGAATACGATGGCGAAACACTTTAGCCACTAAAATCCACCCACATAGTAAAGACACTCAATATAAGTATCTGTACACGGGGTCTACCGGGCGTACATCAAGGGGCGCAAGGGGAGGCACGGCAACTGTTGCCATAAATATCATAACAACAACTGCCCCAGCAATAAACTATCAGAGTTTCAGATTAAACGCAGCAATACATATTGAAGTGAACGTAGACACTGCTGGATTCACAAACTCACCTAGATTTATGCTCAAAACAATAGCGCATCTGTGTGTCCAAACTGCATACTCCGTGAAACACCTCAATAGGTATAGTGGATATTAACACACTCGCTGCTGATATAAAGCAATCGTGACTAGAAAAAAGCAGTTATAAAACATCAGTGCATATCTGTATCTGCACTAGGGCGGCCAAGAGGGAGAACACTGTGAACCCCCCAGTAAGTTACCATCCAGCCCTAGGGACTAGGAATTATCATATATATATACCTGCCCCGTACACACCATGGTTACATGGTGAATTTCTGTGTGTAAAATCACTCTATTCACTATTACACTTACCTTGTCAGTCGCAGTGGACAGCCAGCAATCTATGTATACACTGTCGGCGCATGCGTGGTGGATTCCAACCGTGCACTCATAAGGATGACTGCCTAATCTCATTACAATACTAGGACCACAGTGGTGATCAGTATATCCTGAGAACTGAACATTCGAGATCTAGGAATAGGGTGTGGATCTACTCTAATACTACTAGGTATCAATCTAAAGTGATTAACACCCATCTTGATCGCAGATCAAAACAGCAGCACATCTGTGGGTCCCACTATATGCCTCGTGAACCACATCATTCTAGTCATTATTATACTTACCCTGCCAGTCGCAGTGGATAGCCAGCAACCCATGCATACACTGTTGGCACATGCGCGGTGGATTCCAACCGTGCACTCACCAATATGACTGCCTAGTCCCATTGCAGACTTAAGAGCACAGTGCCGTTCAGAAATTAATATCTAGGAATAGGGTGTGAAATACTTCATCACTACTAGGTATTATACTTAAGTGACTTACACCCATCTCGGGGCACATACTGTTAAACTATGACTTTAGATACATGCATAACATCCAAGACATTACAGTGAATCAACCTAAGCTACAAATACTGTACATTTACGTCTGCTGAGGGCCGGGAGCAGTTCCTCTGGACCTACCTTTGTGACATATCTAGTGTCCTTTTAATATAGTAAATACAAGTTATTTACTATTTTTATTACACCATCACCAATTTGATTAATAAAATTTGTTAAACACATTTATTTATTTCCCCTGACCACATTTATTTTATAAAGGTCTGCGGTGCGCCTACAAAGGGATTCTTTCTGTGTACCTCTTTAGATACACTCGTCATCAATTCTTGATCCACTCCCTAGGCAGCACGCCTCTACCATCAAGGGGTTAGAGCGAGGTTCCTACCTATAGCTATTTGTTATTAATGTATTGTGTGTGTTATATTGTAAGGTACCTGTGACAGGACGGCCTGTAGCCGAGGTCAGGGAGCAGTCCACATGGCAGTTTCAGGTTAATGAAAATGTTGAGTGGCTTACATCCTTATATACCTTACTGGTTATCAGGTGTCTGCTTACATCCTGATTACCCAGCTTTTCCTCCTGAGTTAACCTTCTGAGTGCTGGATGAAGCATTCAGATGTATGTCGCAGGCATAACTGATAGGGGTTGACTTCACCCTGTCACATACCTCCCCTGTTTGTGTGTGGCTAGGGCCCCACATGGCTGAAGCCCAACCCTCCACTCCTCTTGACAAAAAATCGGTATTTCCATGGTCCTCCCAGGCCTATGCTGTATATCAAAAGAGAAGGGTTGGGGCCCAAATACCACCTGTCAACCTTGAGTTTGTGTCCTTCATGGTGTTTAACCATTTCAAGGGTGCTTGGTCAGTGACCAGGGTGAAGTGTACACCGGCGACATAATGTCTCAAGGCCTCAATTGCCCATTTTACAGCGAGGCACTCCTTCTCAATGACGGAATACCTCACTTCCCTAGGGAACAATTTCCAGCTGATGAACAATATGGGGTGTTGAGCACCATCAAATTGTTGGGACAGCACTGCTCTCAGTCCTACCTTGGAGGCATCCATCAGGATTATGAAGGGCTCTTTAAAATCTGGGTTCTGAAGAGCTGGGCCCTCTGACAGGCACTTTTTTAACACGTCAAATGCATTTTGGCATACCCAAGACCAACTAACTTGGGTCGGAGTACTCTTTTTTGTTAGATCTGATAGGGGTGCAGTAATTTCTGAAAAATTTGGTATAAACTGCCTGTAATGCCCTGCTAACCCCAAAAGGGAGCGGACCTGTTTCTTTGTCTGTGGGGTGGGGACTTCCTTTATGGCGGCCACCTTGCTGGCTAGTGGCCTTACTATCCCTCCCCCAACGACATAGCCCAAGTAGTTTGTGGTGGGTTTTCCCAAGGCACTTTATTTGGATTGCCAGTGACTGCTTCTCTTAAGGACGTTAGGACTGCCCTTAACCTTTTTATATGGGACTGCCAGTGCCTGCTTTAGATGACAATGTCATCCAAGTGGGCCGCGGCATATGCTCTATGGGATCGTAGCACCTTGTCCATTAACCTTTGAAACGTGGCTGGAGCCCCATGTAACCCAAATGGCATAGTGACGAATTGGTATAAACCAAGAGGGGTGGCGAAGGCAGTTTTGCATTTGGATTCTTCCGCTAAAGGTATCTGCCTATATCCTTTCGTGAGATCTAGGGTGGAGATATACTCTGCTTTGCCAAGAGAGTTAAGCAATTCATCCACCCTAGGCTTTGGGTATGCATTGAATCTGGATAAAGCATTTACCATTTCGGAGATCCACGCAAAACCTCACCTTCCCATCTGGTTTAGGGACCAACACTATAGGGCTACACCATTCGCTGTGGGACTCCTTGATCACGCCCAATTCCAACATGTCTACAATCTCCCTCTCTACCAGGTCTTTTTGGCCCTCTGGCAATCTATAGGGACGGGAGGGTACTTTTACTCCAGGTTCTGTCTCAATCCTATGGGACACTAAATCAGTCTGCCCTGGCAGCTCAGAGAAAACATCTGGGAAATGGTCACATAATTCTAGTAGGTCTGACCTTTGTTCCGTTGTTAACTGCCCTACCATGGGAAACTGATGGTCATTGTACGTACTACCCTTTGAAGGCTGTGGACCCAAATCCGTCTCTCCTTCCCAAGGGTGGATGAACAGCAATCTCATCATTTTCCAGGGTTTTAGGAGGTTTACGTGGTAGATTTGTTTACCCTTCCTGGACACTGGTTGAGAGATCTCATAGTTCACCTCCCCGGTGCGGCGGAGAACTTGGAAAGGACCCTGCCACTTCGCAATGAGTTTACTCTCTGATGTCGGTAGTAGTAGCATCACTTGGTCCCCAGGTTGGAAGACCCTCAAGCGGGCATTTTGGTTGTACTGCCTCTCTTGCCGTTCTTGAGCAAATTTGAGATTTTCCTTAGCAAACCGACCTATCATGTCTAGGCGGTTTCTAAGGTCTTTGACATATAGAAGGGTATTCTTGGAGGGGGAGGGCTCCTCCTCCCATGATTAGTTCAGTAGGTCGAGAATACCCCGAGGTTGGCGTCCATATAGGAGCTCAAACGGGGAGAAGCCTGTGGATGATTGGGGAATTTCTCGTACCGCAAACAACAGGAAAGGGAGAAGTTCATCCCAAGCTCGCTTTTCAGTGTCCACAAACTTCCTAAGCATGGTTTTTAAAGTACGGTTAAACCTCTCTACCAATCCATCAGTCTGAGGATGGTAGACTGAGGTCCGGACGGATTTAACCTCCAACAACTTCAGGACATCCTGCATTAATTTCGCCATGAAATTTGTTCCCTTTTCAGTTAACATTACTTCGGGAAGTCCTACCCTAGAGAACAGCTCTAACAGCCTATTAGCAAATTGTTTAGCAGTAGCTGATCGCAGAGGGAAGGCCTCATGATATCTGGTGGCATAATCTACGACAACGAGTATGAACTTATGTCCCTACGCAGAGGGTTCTAAAGGTCCTACCAGATCTACCCCAATCCTCTCGAATGGGACTGTTACCAAGGGCAGAGGAACCAAGGGAGCTGGCTTCTGTCCTTTTTGGCTAGTTAACTGGCATTCAGAACTTGTCTCACATAGTTTCATGATGTCACCATGTATGCCTGGCCAGTAAAACCGGGAAGAGATGTGGTCCATGTTCTTATCTCTGCCCAAATGACAACCCCATGGGTGAGTATGGGCTAGGGTGAACACTGTTTTAATCAAACTTTTAGGGACTAGCAACTGTTGAATGACCTCCCCTGTTTGTGTAACCTTATTCACACGATACGATATAGGATGTCATTCAATAGTTAAAAATCTGGAAACACTCTTACACCTTGTTCATCCATTATCTTGTCATTGACCCGTACCACCTTCTCATATTGTCTAGCCAGAGCTGGGTCTTCCCTCTGCCTCTGACGGAAGTCAGGAAGATCCATGTCTGGCAAAATTCCTGTATCTATCTGTTCTCCACCCTGCTCATCTCCTGCCATGACTTGCAGTCTTTTGGGCTGACTAATGTTACCCAGATTCCCAGCCTTTCTTAACCAGTCCTCTTTTTCCGCACGTCTCTGTTTGCGTGTCTTTGGGACGCGGTGTCTATGGGGAAAGATCTCTGGGGAGAAAGGGAACAAGTCCCCGGGCTTCTCTGGAACCAGGGGAGTAGGCCCTGTAGGCGTAGGGGCCAACAACGTTCCGAAGTTGGGCCAGTTTCGGCCAAGTAAAACCGTGGCAGGTAGCCACGGAGAAACTCCTACTAGCAGTCTAGTCTCCCGATCATTGATGCGGAGGAGGATGGTCGCCGACAGGTATTTCTTTGTATCACCATGGATACATTCGATATCCCATGGAGCGTCATAAGATAGTCGTTGGTTGGGAATGAGGCCCTCTACGATCAGGGTTTTTCCAGATCCTGAGTCAACCAGGACTGTTACGATTTTCCCCTCCAGAGATGCCGGGAACAACCACGGATTGTGGTCCCTTCGGAGAGAAGCAGTGGCAGTGGTCCTGCCATAGGAACATTCCATATCATCATCTTCGGATTCCGCAACCTCGATTGTCAGTAGAAGCTCTCGCCGGGGTTCGGCGTTTGGCCCTCTCTGCTTTGGGACGGGGTCCTCCCTTCTGTTTGGTGGTGGAAACCTCTCCACCGGATGGGAGCCGGGAGTCAAAGCTCTCGGGGATACCGTGAGTGGCGTCCTCCCCTTGGTGATCCAATTGTCTCAGGTCTGGGATGGGCGCCTCTGCGGGAGTCTGTACCAGGACCCCTCCAAGATGGGAAAGGGTCTTCCGACCGGGATGACTGGATCTCCCGAGCTGGAGGGTTGTAGACCCCTCGATTGTCTGCTCTCCTGCCTCTGGCATCACCGGAAGCAATTGGTGTTTCCACAGACCGATCCCAGCTATCCTGTCGGGTGTCGTCACCAAGGAAGTTTTCCACCAAGCGGACCGCTGAATCCAGGGAAAATGCAGCATGTTTTTTTACCCATGAGCGGGAGGAGGGGGCAGTATTTGTATGAACTGCTCAAGCACAAACTGGTCAAGGATCTCTGCCTTGGTATGCTTCTCTGGTTGTATCCACCTGGTACATAAGTCTACTAAGCGGTGGGATATGACCCAGGGTCTGTCTCTGTTTGTATATTTCACTGTCCGGAACCGCTGTCGGTAGGTCTCTGGAGTTAGGCTTAGGTGATCCGGAGTAGCAGCCTTTAGTTGCTGGTAGTCAATGGCCTCGTCTGCCGGAAGAGCCTGGTAGGCTTCCTGAGCTTCTCCTATGAGGAGTGGAGCCAGAGTCGTTACCCAGTTTTCAACTGTCCAGCCGTCGGCCGTGGCTACCCTTTCATTGGCCTGTTGCTCAGCTTGTTTCTCTGCTAGCTGGAGCTGTTGCTCAGCTTGTTTCTCTGCTAGCTGGAACTGTTGATCCAGAAACTGAGAACATTTTTTCTCCATTTTAATTTTTTTTCTTTCAATTTTACTATGTGGCCCTTCGGATACAGGGGCCATCGAATCCCACTTCTGACACCATCTGTGACAGGATGGCCTGTAGCCATGTAGCTGTGTTATATTGTAAGGTACCTGTGACAGGACGGCCTGAAGCCGAGGTCAGGGAGCAGTCCACATGGCAGTTTCAGGTTAATGAAAATGTTGAGTGGCTTTATTTTCTCCACAGCATAACATAACATGTGGGCACACTGTCCCTTTAATCACCAAAACATGACAAAACAAACCCTGCTCCACATTGGGAGCATGGACTAACACTCCAGGTCTATCTATCAGGTGTCTGGCTAAACCATTTACCAAACTGTAAATCTATATTAAGCAGTCAGGAAAACAAATGAACAATTCTTACTTTGGTTGAAAGAGTTAGTTGGGAATCCATCTGGCTAGCAGCACACATAGATGAGTTCTGTGGTCTGAGGCAGCCACCTACTACCAGTAACAACATCCTTATATACACTGCTGGTTATCAGGTGTCTGCTTACATCCTGATAACCCAGCTTTTCCTCCTGAGTTAACCTTTTGGGTGCTGGATGAAGCACTCAGACGTTTGTCTCCCAGGCATAACTGATAGGGGTTGACTTCACCTTGTCACAGTACCGTTATATCGTTATTCTATTGTCAGTAAACGAATTGTTATATACTGGTGTGTGTGTGTATCATTTCACAGTAAGTGGTTCTGAAAGGGGTTATCCCTTGCAGCCACAATCTAGAAGGGGACTTAGTACCTAGCTGGGACCTTAGGGGCAAACATAGTCCTAGTCTAGGGTAGCACTGCTCCCTGGACACTACCTCAACGGTTCTCCACTTCTTCAACTGCCAGTAACTGCCAGCAACTCCAGCAACTCCAGTAACTGCCTGTAACTGCCAAACTGTGTCAACATTCTACCTGCATGTCCCTCAGGCTCTTGGGACATGTACTCCCTTGTGGAGCCTCTCCTAAAATAGGTGCTGCATCTCTGGGGACTGCGCATGCGCAAAGACTCCACTGCGCATGCGCAAACCTAAAATGGCCACCGCAAGTTCTCACCTCTCTGCGCATGTACAAACTACAAGATGGCGGCCCCCACTTGCTGGGTACACCGCAGAGCTCCACCGCTCCCATACACCGCAGCCATCCCCCTCCCGGTGCTGGTGGTAACAGGGGACATGGCTACATCTACATAAACTTTTAAGATACACTGATCTGTCTATGGAAATCTTTCTTCCATCTTTTATTCTCTCCTGAAGTTACCACGAGTGCAGATTTTGCCACTGTTTTGGATCTGTGCATATACATTCTACACATCGTGAGTAGGCACTTTATAGGAGCCAAGTCAATACTCTATATCATTATTTTTTTCACATACATCTACACTTAGATCTTTGTTGATGTTGTTGTTTTTCTCCTTATGCTCATACTTATGAGAAGAAATGACACTGCAACGTCACGTGATGCTGCATTGCCATGGCATCGAGACATCAGAACGCCAGAGCCGAGGTAAGGAGGGTGGGAGGTACGGAGAGGGGGGGCACAGCGGAAAAAGATTGTGCACCCGTGCAATAGACTTTAATAAATAACCCCCAATGTGTCAATTTGAAGATTTTTCATGAGAAAGTACCAAAGTTATAATTATGAAGATTCAGCTGTATCAGAGAAGAGGTTATAGAAGAGAACATTTAAGTTGACAGTATATTACATAAACAGATAAACAACATTCCTTTATGTACTGCATTTAGTGTGGCCAGATTTCAGTGCTCAGACAAATACACTCAGTGGGATTTATTAATTAGGCCTGCAAGACACATTTTGCAAAAGCCAGAAAGAAGAAAGAGTAATAATTACTTGCTGAAACGAAGGAAACCCCCTTCGAGATAGCAAAAAAAGAGAAGGATTTGTACCTGGCACCTTACTGCTCTCGCCCCTGGCGAATGAATATAATGCGTATGTGGAGAGAGCAAGGAAAGAAAGATTCTCAGTAATTGAAAAAAACTGGTAGAAAAAAATACGCCTTTTCCATCTTTAATATTACCAAATCACCCTGTGGTGGTTATTCATGAATGCAGTGTTTTTTAAACAAGGGTTCCTACGTATCCTTAAGCTCCCCAGTAAAGGGTTCCCGGCAATTTTCAGGTCATTTGAACATTGTACCAAATACAGAAGAATTTATAATGTGTCTGATCTCAGGCACTATTAGAGAAGATTGAGGTTCCTTACAATGCATCAGATCTCAGACACGCTATAAGAGACTGTTGAAGTTCCTTACAATTCATCTGAGCTCAGATACAGTATTAGAGAGGGTTGGGGTTTGTTACAATGCATCCGATTTCAAACACTTTTAGAGAGGGTTGCTTTTTTTACAATGCATTTGATCTCAGACACGCTACTAGAGAGGGTTAGGGGTTCCTTACAATGCATCTGATCTCAGACGCGCTACTAGAGAGGGTTAGGGGTTCCTTACAATGCATCTGATCTCAGACGCTCTATTAGAGAGGGTTGGGGGTTCATTACAATGCATCTGATCTCAGACGTGCTACTTGAGAGGGTTGGGTTTCCTTACAATGCATCTGATCTCAGACACATTATTAGAGAGGGTTCGGTTTTTCACGGAATTTCACAGTATAATTGTAAGTTCCTTAACCAAAAAAAAGTTTGAAAACCACTGATTCTGTGATAGTGCCTCTCTCAGGTTCAGATCCACAATAGGGTGGTAAGCTTTAATGTTACTTTACTCTCATATGGGGGTAATGTGTGGTAAAAATTAGCACCCTTTTGTGGATCTGGGCCCCAGTGCATGAATGTGCAAATCAAAGCAAATATTGACTAATTTTGTTGAATTTTGACACATTCACCAATCTCTACTGATCAGGTATTACCACATAGAAACTCCATGAAGGGCACAGTCAGAATCAAAGCACATCTTGTAATTCCCTTCCCAAGTGGTTCTTACCTTTCTTCATTACATTAAAGAACATCAAGGAAATCTGTAATGTTTTTTACCTGTTAAAAATGTCGAAAACACTTTGGGCCTTATTCAGAAAAGGTTCATAAAAAAAATCGGCAGTGAATTTAAAATGAGTGTTTTTTGGGCGTTGCTATCACGGTATTCAGAAAAGCTCGATTACCAGTGATAGCAAAATGCCCAAAACGGGCGAGTTGCTGCCAGCTCGAGCCTTGAGCCTCTGAAAAGGCCTGAACCGGCGATTCATTTCTGCTGCAGAGAGAGCTGCTCTGAGAGAGCCGCCTCTCCAAGCTGAAATGTCGCCCGAAAAATATTTATTTAAATATATATTTCTTTAATAGTGTAGAGGTGCAGGGGGTCTCCGGAGCTGAACCACGTTGGTTTTATGTCCGGGGACCTCCTGCTTCCCGAGATACAGGCCTCTTTATGGGGTGCCGGTATCTTCTATGCAAGGAAATGTCCCGGTCACGTGACGCGGGACATTTCAATGCAGAGGGATACCGCACCCCATAAAGGTGCCTGTATCTCGGGAAGCAGGGGGTCCCCAGACATAAAACCAATGTGGTTCAGCTCCGGAGACCCCCTGCACCTCTACACTATTAAAGAAATGTATATTTAAATAAATATTGTAATAAACATTAATACACGCCCCCCCCCCCCCCCTCCGCCCAAACCCATACAGTACAGTAATGGGCAAAATAACTATTATCCAGATATGGATAATAGATTATTTGCCCATTATTAATCACTGCATTAGCATTCAAAAAAAAAAAAAGCTGTGTGTGCTGTGCACGCGCATAGTAAGTGAAACTTCCTTGACTTTTGTCACAGAAATTGACTTATAACGCGCGTGCTTGGCACACATGTGTCAGTCAGTGTATGTGTCAGTGTGTCAGTCAGTGAGTATGTATGTGTGTCAGTCAGTGAGTATGTATGTGTGTCAGTCAGAGAGTATGTATGTGTGTTTGTTTGTGTGAGTGTCAGTCAGTGTATGTATCTGTGCCGGTCAGTGTATGTATCTGTACCGGTCAGTGTGTGTATGTGTGTCGGTCAGTGTGTGTATTTGTGTCAGTCAGTGTGTGCATGTGTGTCAGTGTGTGCATGTGTGTCAGTCAATGTGTGTGTGTGTGTGTGTGTGTGTCAGTCAATGTGTGTGTGTGTGTCAGTCAGTGTGTGTGTGTCTGTCAGTCAATGTGTGTGTATGTGTGTCAGTGTATGTCTCCCTCTCTCTGTGTTGTGTGAATGTCTCTCTGTGTCGGTCAGTGTGTGTATGTGTGTCAGTCAGTGTGTGTATGTGTGTCAGTCAGTGAGTGTATGTGTGTCAGTCAGTGAGTGTATGTGTGTCAGTCAGTGTGCATGCATATGTGTGTCAGTCAGTGTGCGTGCGTATGTGTGACAGTCAGTGTGCGTGCGCGTGCCTCAAAGTGTGCATGCGTCAGTCTGTGTGTGTATGTGTTTATTGGCAGCAGTACCAGCATCATGAATGTTGAGCGGGTGGGGGAGCTCACAGTGGGGGGGAAGGAATAGGCACATCATTCAGGGGCGGTGTTCGGTATATCACTGGGGTGTGCGTGCGTGCGTCAGTGTGTGTCAGAGTGTGCGCGTGCGTGCGTCAGAGTGTGCGTGTGCATGCGTCAGAGTGTGTGCGCGTGCATCAGAGTGTGTGTGTGCGTCAGAGTGTGTGCGTGCGTCAGAGTGTGTGCGTGCGTCAGAGTGTGTGCGTGCATCAGAGTGTGTGCGTGCGTCAGAGTAAGTGTGTGTGTGTGTGTCAGTCAGTGTGTGTGTGTGCGTCAGAGTCAGTCAGTGTGTGTGTGTCAGTGTGTGTATGTGTCAGTCAATGTGTGTATGTGTCAGTCAATGTGTGTATGTCAGTGTGTGTGTGTCTGTCAGTGTATGTGTATCTCTCTGTGTGTACACACCGTATGTCTCTCTGTCTGTGTCCTGCGCCCTCTCTCCTGACTCCCCCCACCCCCCCGGAGCTGCGGACCCGGGGGGCTCAGTCTGAGTCTTCTGAGCAGATACCCCCCCACCCCCCGGTGGCACGCTCAAGCTCCCCCTTCCCCACCCCCCGGCGGCGCGCTCAAGCTCCCCCCTTCCCCACAACCCGGCAGCGCGCTCAAGCTCCCCCCTTCCGCACCCCCCGGCGGCACGCTCAAGCTCCCCCCTTCCCCACCCCCCGGCGGCGCGTTCAAGCTCCCCCCTTCCCCACCTCCCGGTGGCGCGCTCAAACCCCCCCATTCCCAGGCTGTTAGGAGCGGCACGTCCATCGGCATGGCAGAGGGCGGGGAACTGCGCCGCTGCCAGCCGCTTCTGCGCATGCGTGGCGCGCTCAAGCTCCCCCCTTCCCCACCCCCCGGCGGCGCGCTCAAACCACCCTATTCCCAGGCTATTACGAGCGGCGGCGGCGCCGGCGGCAGCCTCCCTCCTCCTGTCCATCGGCATGGCAGCGGGCGGGGAACGTCGCCGCTGCCAGCCGCTTCTGCGCATGCGTGGCGCGCGGCATGGCAGTGGGTGGTGAACGGCGCCGCTGCCAGCCGCTTCTGCGCATGCGTGGCGCGCGGCATGGCAGCGGGCGGCGGAACAGCGGCAGTTTTAGGAGGGTGAGGCATGTGTGGGAGGGTGAGGCGTGTGTGGGAGGGTGAGGTGTGTGGCGGCGATTAGGAGCGGCGCCGGCGGCTATCGCCGCCCCCGCCGCCACCACATGTGTCAGGGGGCGTGTGAGCGGAGCGGCGTCCATTACGTGACGTCACTTCCGTTTCACATTTCGCCCCCCATCTATCCAGTTTTATCCCATCAGAGGTGCCACTAAAGAAGTTTCACTTCAATAAAGTAAATAAATACAGTTATACTTACCACAACAGCAGGTCCCTCTGTCCTCCGTAGCAAGAAAGCATATATACATAATAAAGACATTCTAATGGCCCCTAGCCCCTTAATCACCTTAGCGGTTACTAACGCTATTGTCATTAAGGGGTTAACCCACCCTGCCCCACTACCCACCCGGGCGGCCTAAGCACCCACCCCAGACCCACTATACCAACCCTGTACCCATTGAGTAGTATAGTGGTACATCATACCCATATAATAATAATATGGGCATGATAAGCCTCTATAGCACTCAATGGGCACCCTAATGACAATAAATTAATACACAAGACACACAGTAATAAAACGTAACTAAACTCCAAAAAAACACACTTCACTAAATAAAAACAGTAGCCAGCTAATCCAATCAATAGAAGCAATTACAACATCAACAATGAATTAATTCAAACATTACCCAATCAAACCAATTAATCCCTAAACCAACTCAAAATGAATAGTAACACTAACCAATGTAAACAATGAATTAATCCAACATTAAAGAATGTAACCATTAAAAGACAAATAAATAAATTAAAACAATCTCTGAAGAATCCATAAAACACATGAGCTAACATAATATAACATTAAGTACAAGCGAACACCAATCGCAAAGCTTTTATTACATTAACCATAAACAAACAATCACAACCACATCATTAACTGCAATAACAAGCGAGAAATGCCCCCCAAATGTTGGCATAATAATGTATTAATCTGTACCCTAAAGAGGTACAGATTAATATATTATCAGTCAATGTGCCTCCCCCCAAAAAATACAAAAACACATCCAAAAAATAAACCTGTAAAAAGAGACATTTACAAACATTGAATATGTTACTTACCATTAGAAGCGGTGGCCCTCCGACTCCCGGGGTAACAGGAAGCTCACGTACCTTGAAGGCCTCCAACAGCATCCGATGACATCCGCCATGAAGATCCTGCTCAGGTACCGCAATCTTCTTTTTTCTTTCTTTACTCACCGTCTTCTATCTTCATCTGTAACCATTTCTTGTTCTTCTTTATCTTCTTTCTTCATCTGTCAATCCAAAAAACCCCATGTTAAATCCCAGCCGATGCTGTCTCGTTGGCTTCTTGGGCTCAAATGAGGCGTCACGGCCTTAAATATGGCGTGTGACGTCACAATTACCCTCAAAAGGGTTAACAGCCACCTGATTGGCTGTTAAAACCATGTTCAGACTTAATTTTTTTTTTTTGCCGTGACGTCACTTAAAGAGAATGATGCCAGCCATTCAGAATGGCTGTGCTTCATTTACCTTTAACATGACGTCGGTAAATCCAAGATGGCCGCTGTGTCACAAGGTATTTCAGCCAATCAGATCGTGGGAACCAATTCCACACGCTGAAGATGAAGATAAAAGACGGATAGTAAAGAAAGAAAAAAGAAGATTGCGGTACCTGAGCAGGATCTTTATGGCGGATGTCATCGAATGCTGTTGGAGGCCTTCAAGGTACGTGAGCTTCCTGTTACCCCGGGAGTCGAAGGGCCACCGCTTCTAATGGTAAGTAACATATTCAATGTTTGTAAATGTCTCTTTTTACAGGTTTATTTTTTGGATGTGTTTTTGTATTTTTTGGGGGGAGGCACATTGATTGATAATATATTAATCTGTACCTCTTTAGGGTACAGATTAATACATTATTATGCCAATATTTAGGGGGCATTTCTCGCTTGTTATTGCAGTTAATGATGTGGATGGGATTGTTTGTTTATGGTTAATGTAATAAAAGCTTTGCGATTGGTGTTCGCTTGTACTTAATGTGCTATAGAGGCTTATCATGCCCATATTATTATTGTATGGGTATGATGTACCACTATACTACTCAATGGTATAGGGTGGGTATAGTCAGTCTGGGGTGGGTGCTTAGTCCTGACGGCTGGGTGAAGGGGGTATTAGCCCTAAGGGTGGGTGTTTAGACCTTGCGGGTGGGTAGCGGTTGGGTTAACCCCTTTATTACCTTAGCGGTATTAACCGCCAAGGTAATGAAGGGGTTAACTCCACCCGCAACCCCCCCGCAATGCCTAAGCAGCCACTAAGGGCCAAATTCCCCTTCACCCACCCCCGGTAGCCACAGTATTGCATTGTATTGTATGTTTCTTACAGTAAGCCTGGCACGGGTGTTTAACCCCTTCATTGCCTTAGCGGTTAGCCGCTAAGGTAATGAAGTTGCTGTACATGCATGTTTCCTGCCTCGGATGCATGCCGGGGGGGTCCAGAGCTGCTATTAATGGCTATCAGCTCCGGAGACCCCCGGCATCAATCCGAGGCAGGAAAGGGGCCTGATTTCTTCTAAGTCCCGACATATCGCAGCTCATCGACCCATCTCCCCACCAATTGACCAACAATTTTGTGGTGAATTGGATTTGGGGAGAAGATCGTTTTTTAGGGCTGCGATGGGCTGCGATAGGCCACGACACCCGACTCGCGGGTCTCTGAATCGCGCGACTTTATCAACCATCCGAAAATTGTCGATAAGGGGCTGATCGATGCTCAGTCAGCGAATTTCGGATAGATATAAAATTTTGTGTCGATACAGCCCGTTATCGAGCACTTATCGAGGCTATCGAATACGAGTAGCCATTTTGGTCGATAAGTGCTCGATAAGGGCCTTATCGAGGCTTTCTGAATAAGGCCCTTTGTGCCGTATATGACTTCAAAGGTGACACGAAAAAGAAAATAAGAGATATAAATACTTTGCTTGCCTCTGTTTTTCTCAAAAACTGCTTTGGAGGATCTGTACATTTAAAGCCTGCATGTGATTCACAGTACCGCTGCTTTAGAACCAGCATTATTCAATATTGACACGTATTTTATTTTTACAGTTATACAAACTTTCCTTATGCTCAGTAATGCTACAGGCTCCCAAGCCACTTTGTCTAGTACAGATAATGCAATGTAAGACACTGTGCTCTCAGTATCAGCTTGTAAGGTACAAGACAGAGACACATTTAGTGCAGTAATAGAAGCAGAATTATGGCAGAGAAAGTTCTGTGAAAGGAATCTCATCTCTCCAGGAATTATAGCAGCCATATAAACCTCAAAAGTAAACCTTAATTTGTAGTGCTACAATGCCTGTAATAAACAAAGGCATTAATAAGATATACAACGTAAGCAACAAATTGCTGAGTAATGATAGGTAGAACTTTCTGTAGTTAATCAATAGAGAGGGGATATTGTGCTTACTTATTTATTTCTTTAGATACACTAGGCGACTATTGGAAATATGTCTTTATGAATACATTGAATTTAGCTTTGGTTTTCCCTGGACCCCCTTTTCTTTGTCACTTCACTGCTATATTGGTCTGTGTACCCATGGCCTGGAAGTTTAAATAGACTGGCTTTGCATCTCTGATACATACTGAATCACAGTTTTCTTGTAGCTAATGAACAATTTATTTACCTACAGAGGCAGCCAATTTCTTGCATCAACGCTGTAAAAAGAAAAAAGCGGTGTTCTAATAGCATCACACCAAATCTCGTGTTAATGATGACACGCCAGATTTGGTGCAGAGCATCGCGTTCACGAGGATGATAATGTTGGTTACATCTGTACTACTCCGTGTAAAGTTAAATAAACACCACACCCTCATTTTACCTAATATTTTCAGATCATAATGTGATAAAATATTGACATTTAGGGGCCCATGCAGTAAACGGCGATATGCCCTTTCTCGCCAACTTCCCACCAAAAAAGCCTTCTGCGATTCAGTAAGCCCCGAGAAGCTGGCGAGAATTGGAAAACTCGCCGTTTTATTTTGGTGGGTAAAAAAATCCGCAGATCGCTTGGCGATGGGCCCCTTCTCGCCTCTCATCGCCAGCTTTTCCAACTCGCTGTATTATAGTAGCCCCGAACAGCATCTCGCAGCTGATCACCGCTCTACAATGGAGAATTTCTCTCCAAATTGCCTCGGCAAAAAAAGTTGGCAAGAAGCTGGGGATGAGCGGCAAGACGGGAATTTTTTTGTTCATAGGTTTTAAACATGGAGGCTATGGAGTTGAGCCATATTACTTAGGATTTGTGCTGCTGTGGCCTTAAAAAGCACTATTTTTAATCAATATAAGCATTTCACTACTAACTAACTAACAAACGTAACATTTGCGTTAACATTGATGGACTTCAGTGTATATGCGATGTTAAGGTAAACACTAAGTTTGCATGTCATTTTCATTAACAGCCGTTATGGTTAATGGCAAGCTGTTTCTAGGCGATAACAACATGGCTTATCCTTATATTATTGGCCTATGATTGAATATAGACATTAAGGCATAACATGACAGCTTACAGTAGGTTAAAGCTACGTTAGGTCACCTAACTGAGCCCTGTGGATCTACAGTAGGCCCAAGATAGTGTGCTAACGATCCCATCCTAGTCTTGTATTTGTCTATCCTCACTGCACATTAAAATTTAAAAACACTGTATTTTTCAGCTTTTTTACTGCCAAGGATCCCAGCAAGACATTGCTTTAGTTTAACAATAACTAGAGATGGGCACATTGTTTTGCTGAATTTGGATCTGCAGCGGAATGGCTGCTTCCTTTCGTCCGCGGATTTCATCGGATCAATCTGAAAAAGGGTGAATCACTTTTTTCAGATTTTTTTATTATTATTACCAGCTCAGCGGATTCCGCAAGTCGTGTATAGATTTGAAGAATCCAATCCACGTATTCGGTATTCCGGTGGCGGATTGTTAAGAATCCACCAACAGATAGCTGAATCCGCGGATTGGATTCTACAAATCCGTCCACGGGTTGTATCCAATTACGTTTTTTTGGTGAATCGGCGCGGATTGAAACCGCCCAAATCCATTTGCAGAATTTACACTACCAAACGGATTTTGGGAGTTACATCAGCAAAAATCCAGGAAATGGATTTGGTTGCCCATCTCGATCAAAAACCACAATCTAGCTCAATAAACATTTCACAGCTATTAGCTCCTTTTGGTTCTCAGTGTCTGGCACCTTTAGGTGAGGTAAACATCTATCACAAAAAAAGGAAGGTGCCGCTACAGCTATTGAATCAAAGACAGAAAGACAAGAGCAGCTCCCTAATGATTTTTGAGTCTTTTCTCCAAATTAAGACACATCAGTCACTTTGACATACTGTATGCAGTCTTAATCATCACTGCTATATACTGCAACACATCCATTTCCTTTGGGGAAAGGGAGTCCTGAACAAGTAGCACTTTAATGAACCCGTTAATACCCATATGAAAAGTTTCACTACTTCCTGAAAGTTGGTATTTCATTTTCAAGGAACCTATCTTAGTGAAGCGGTATCTTTGAATCCAGCCTACCTATTTGTGACAATCTGTATAATAGCTTAATTGTGGCAGCGTGAAAACATCTGAGCTTCTCCTGTTGTGTGGGAGGCCAGCATATGCTATTGATTTTGAGTGAAGTCAAGCTGCATTTATTGCGTAATCTTGTTGCTTTTGTTCTTTTTTATTCCTCTCTTGGAACGGCACTCAGTGCATTTGTGATGAAGACAACATCAAATGCACTGTTATAAGTCCATCGCATGTTGTAACTGAATCTCCTTTTTGCTAATTTTGTAGGTCAGGAAAAAACACTTGTTAAGGTCCTACACGATTTGTATGTGGGTTATTGGTGCTTAAAAATGTTCGGGGCCTGAATCTGCCCTAAAATTGACACATATTTATCAAAGTTAAAATTCCCATTGAATCCTATGGTGTACTATTCTATGCAGCCAGCAGACTTTGACACATAACAACCAAAGTTACATTTTCAACATAAATACATGTATCTGGTTTGCCTTTCTATTACTCTCTGTGCTTGGATTTACAACGCTTTATAGGGAACAGTCAGAGGAGTTGGAATCACACAATTCACAGATGATAATGGTACAGTATTTAGGTATTCCCATGTACAGTTATGATCA
This sequence comes from Ascaphus truei, assembly GCF_040206685.1. Lineage (NCBI taxonomy): Eukaryota > Metazoa > Chordata > Amphibia > Anura > Ascaphidae > Ascaphus > Ascaphus truei. The sequence goes on along the minus strand of NC_134487.1, from coordinate 174,848,306 downwards.
TTATTATTCTTTCTTTCTTTCTTTCATGTGTTTAATTGGGGGTCTAGTCACACTGAATAATATTGTAAACCATAAACAAACCAGATAGGAACCCAACAAAATTAACATTTAGCGGTTTATTCAGAGAAGTGAAGTGATGGGCAAGATTTGAGTTCCACTGCTCCTGTAAGACATAGAAGCATGTTGGATACTCAAGGAAAACAAGCGGGTGAAGGTTGCCAGAAATGTACAACTGCAATGTGGGATATTTTAACAGTGACACACAGTAATTACTTACAGCTCCCGGAAAATAATACTGTACAGATTGGACCAAGCTTGTCTACAGCAAATTGTATGTGTCACTCTTTTCAGATCATCCCTCGCTGATTCCTTTCCCCATCAGCCATCAACTGACATCAACATGTCACACTGCAACATTAAGATGCATTTAACAAGTCTCTGCCGGTGTGATACCACTGTAGACTGCTAGTTATTTTCACCCACGAGAGAAAGCTTTTCTTCTCTCGGTATTCCATAAAGGAACAAGGTTTTAACAGATTTTCTTCCAGATATGAGTATAGAACAAGCATTAAAAGCACTCCGTTACTCACACCCCCTGATGGGGGGTTTTGATGTAATGGTTTTCAGTTCACACTATCTGAATTGATGCTAAGAAAAGACATAAAGAATGGCTACTTTTCATACACTGGGCTGTGTGATGATAGAAATGATGTCAAATATTTCAAGGAAATTATACACCATCTCTTAGTTCCTCTAAGAGAGAAAGGCCTTTGTAATGTACAGAATGTCGATCCATGTGCAGGGGTCGCATGGCATGCAAGCCGATCTGACCCCTCGAGAAGCTGTGCTTGGAGGTAAGAATATTCAGGTGAGGATCAGGTATGTTGCAAGCTGACTGGCTTAGGGATTTCTTTGGTCAGTTTTCAGACGTGCAAATACTCTTAAAAACACATTGGCACCTTCCAGGTTAAAAAAGTTGACGCTGAATGGGGCTAATATTATTCAGAAACCCCTTATAGGTAACTGGCAATGTGGAGGCCAATGTATAACATGTTGATTCATGTAAAATGGAGCTACCTCATTTTCTTCACAAGGTTCTATTCACACTTACCCAATTTTATTAATTATATTAATTGTAATACTACATACGTTGTTTACTTATTGGAGTGTAAATGTGGTTTAAGATACATTGGTAGGACCAAACGTAGCCTTAAACAGACGTTCCTTGAACATTGAGGTGACATTTTAAAGGGACTAATGACGCATGGGGTGTCAAAACATTTTAGATTAAAACATAATAGGGACCCCCGTGGATTAATAGTTATGGGTATTGAACATGTTAAGGCAGACGAAAGAGGAGATAGACTTTGGGCCCTTAGAAGAGGTGAGACATTCTTGATTCCCCAGTTGGGTACTATGACGCCTGGTGGATTAAATGAAGATATAAATTTAGTTGCCTTTTTATGAATACTCCTTTTTATTGATAAAACTGTGGACGTTTAAAATTAAAATGAATTATGACAATAGTTTTAGTATTTAATAATATATTTGTTAATTATATTTTTTAAGATATAATTATTGAATGTTGTTTTTTATCTTAATCTTTTTACAAATAATATGGTCGTTTAGAGTTGTCCAATATTATTATTTTATGATTTTCTATGATGTTCTAAGGTGTTGATTACAAACAATTTCCATTAAGATTAATTATCATAATATTTATCAAATTTAATTTCATATGCCACTTTTTTAACTTTCTTTTATATAAGCTGTATTATTAATTAATATTCATAAATTATAAATTAGTGTAACTAATAAAGTTTCTATATTTAATTGCTTTTTTTAAATATAACTGATGTAATATGAATATAAATTATTCCTGATTATAAGAGTTTTATATTTAATGGCAGCTCATGAGTAACTACAATGGGCTCTCATGGATGCTTGGTTTGTAAACAACATTATACAATGCAGAGTGTTTACTATGAATTCATTTGTGTTTAGGGTTAATGTATGCCCTATATAAACAAGAGCTACAGCCATGGAGACACATCGCCCCTGAGGAAGAGGAGAAGACTCCTGGAAACACGTAGGGCTGGGCTGTGTCTCTAGTGGCATTCAGTCTGTTATCCCTGCTACAGCACTCGTTGGCAGACATGCTTAGTTTACTGAGTGTAGCAGCATTGCCAGTTCTCAGGCTGGTGGAGGGGTGATGATTTGGGCTTGTTTTGCAGCCACAGGACCTGGGAACCTTGCAGTTATTGAGTCGACCATGAACTCCTCTGCATACCAAAGTATTCTAGAGGCCATCTGTCCGACAGCTAAAGCTTGGACAAAATTGGGTCATGCAACAGGACAATGATCCCAAGCACACCAGCAAATCTACAACAGAATGGCTGAAAAAGACAAGAATCAATGTGTTGCAATGGCCCAGTCAATGTCCAGACCTCAACCCAATTGAAATGCTGTGGCTGGACCTTAAGAGAGCTGTGCATAAACAAATGCGCGCAAACCTCAATGAACTGAAGCAACGTTGTGGGTGAGTGGGCTAAAATTCCTCCACAACGATGTGAGAGACTGATAAAGTCATACAGAAAACGATTACTTCAAGTTATTGCTGCTAAAGGTGGTTCTTCAAGCTATTGAATCATAAGGTTTACTTAGTTTTTCACGCAAGGCTTCTCAATTTTGGCTTTATTTTTGTTAAATAAATCATGACACGGTGTAATATGTTATGTGTTGTTGTTCATCTGAGGTTGTATTTACCTAATTTTTATACCTGCTAAGGAACAGATGATTGTTATTATGTCCTGATATATAAAACCAAAGAATTCAAAGAGGCTGTACTTTCTTTTTCACACAACTGTATATAAATAAATAAAATCAATAAAAAAAATGTTAATATTCAATAAGAGCTGTGATATTGTTCATCCCAAAAATCTTTTGTTGTGTCTTTATGGGTGAGGTGGGGTGAGAGTGACAAGGGGGCCACCTGAGAAGTACAGAGCAATGCATTGCAGGCAACCCTGCCATATGCTGATTCAAAACAGTTTTAATGTGTCTAGAAAATCTTCTATTTATTTTTTAAATTAGTGAAGTAGTGTGAAGTGTAATATTATTTATTTATTTATTTATAAAATATTTTAGCAGGAAGTAATACATTGAAAGTTACCTCTCGTTTTCAAGTATGTCCTGGGCACAGAGTTAAGACAAATAATACATGGTTACAAATACAGTTACATACTGTCGCGGCCGAGTTTATTCGAGCATTTGCCCGGTCTCGGCCGCGACAGTAACCTGGCGCGTGCCGGGATGTCCCGGGCACGCGCCAAAGCCTCGGAGGAGAGGCCCGCCGATCGGGGCTTCCCCCTCTCCTCTCCGGGTCCGCCGGGTCCCCCGGAACCCCCTGCCGCTGTCCCCCACATCGCGGGACACCAGGGCTCCCTCGGGGAGCCCTGGACGCGCGTGCAGGGGGCGCAGGCACCCGATGATGCGTGACCGCGCATCGGTGACGCGTGGCACGGCGAGGGGTTGCCACTAGCAAGCCGGGAAATCTCCCGTCTTGCGGAACTGGCGGCACTCTAATAAAGTGTGCCGCCAGTGTAAATGAACAGGGTATCTATACAAGACATTGCATGCACAGTTAAAGAAAATATATATTATGGACATATAAATCAGTTACAGACCAGATTAAAATGTGAGACAGCCTTAGATTTGAAAGAACTTAAACTTGTGGTGGATGTGAGAGTCTCCGGTAGGTTGTTCCAGTTTTGGGGTGCACGGTAAGAGAAGGAGGAACGGTCGGATACTTTATTGAGCCTTGGGACCATGAACAATCTTTTGGAGTCTGATCTCAGGTGATAGGTGCTGCATGTGGTAGGTGTGAGGAGCTTGTTCAGATAGCTGGGTAGCTTGCCCATAAAGTATTTAATGGCAAGACAGGAAAGGTGAACTTTGCGCCTAGACTCGAGTGATGACCAATCTACTTCTTTGAGCATTTCGCAGTGATGTGGGTTGTAGTTGCATTGGAGAACAAAACGACAAATTGAATTGTAGAGGGTGTCAAGTTTGGTAAGGTGGGTTTGAGGTGCTGAGCCATATACTATGTCTCCATAGTCAATAATTAGCATTAGCATCTGCTTTGCGATACGCTTTCTCATCAGGAGACTTAGGGAGGATTTGTTCCTGTAAAGTACCCCTAGTTTGGCATAGGTCTTGGTTGTCAGGGTATCAATGTGCATCCCGAATGTTAAGTGGGAGTCAAACCATATGCCCAGGTATTTAAAACTAATAACAGGAGTTAGGGTGGTGTTAGTGTTAGTTCTAATCTGGAGATCAGTCGCTGGAAGCGTTAAAAATTTAGTCTTGGTCCCAAACACCATACACAGGGAACATACACAATAAATCAGGGCAAATAACGCAACGTTACCTAAACCAGTAATGATCCTTCTTTTCCCTGTGGTTAAAGCATATCCACAAAGCTAATTATATAGTCATTGTATATCTAATTAACATAGGACTAATGTCACATGTAGTGCAACTTCGCGTTAGCTTTCAATAATGTGATGCTAAGTATGTCTTACTCCATCCCGATCCTGAAAATGGGCTTCTTTGCTGGTAGCGGTGGTTATGGAGGAGGAAAATACCTTTTTTATGGTCTGGATGGGAGTAACGCCAAACTTAGGTGTACTGTAACTAACATAC